>NC_062191.1:7535689-7685689 GCF_912470025.1 Vespa velutina
GTCGTTGGATCCATCTTTTGGTCTTCTCTTCCAAGATCTTTTGGAAGATCTTCATATCGAATCTACTGGAACATCAGTGATAATGAGCGTACTTGACGCCATCGTCAATTTTTCAGGTAATCGTTATTTTTTCATTCATTGTTTCGTAATATCTAATTGTTTTATGTTGATTGTTTTTATATTGATATAAAAAATTAAAAGACCTCTTTTGATCATCAATTCTCGTATAAATGAAGCGATCATTATCTTTTTCTTTCTCATAGGTCTTTTTGTTGGACCATTGTTGAAGAAATATTCTTACAGAAAGGTCGCATTCTTTGGCTCACTTCTGAGTTGCACAGCTCTTATGTTGACATCCAGGGCGGACAGCATGTTTTATTTGATATGTACTTATAGTATTTTAGGAGGTAAATAATCATGCTTTCGCAAACATTCTATTAAGCAACGATTACAACTATTTATTTATATAATGTCAATAATTTGAAAAGTGATCTAAGTCAAATATTCGTTGAGTTTTTCGAACAAAATCAATGAATTTTCAAAAATTACAATTTTTCTATAATCTTCAATATATATATATATATATATATATATATATATATATATATATATATATGACAATATATATCATAATAGCAATTTATTGCGTTACGACAGGCTTTGGTACAGGAATTGCGACCGCGTCCGCCTTCGTAGCCTTGAACACTTTCTTCGACAAGAAACGCGGACAAGCAGTGGGCTTCTCAATGGCTGGAACAACCTTGGCAATGATGTTGGTACCGCAGGTCCGTAAAATGATTTATGTAACGATTACTAATCCACACAGATATATAATTACTCGATAAAGTATGTATCTTTTTTTACTACAGCTCGTTCATATACTTCTAAGATTGTACGGATTTCGTGGAACAATGTTGATTATAAGTGCATGGGCACTTCATTCGGTAGTAGGTGCCTGTCTTTTGAGGTCTTTGGAAAGTAGAAAAGAAATCTCAATTCCTAAAGTAATGTAAAAATTTTATCTTAAATTTCATCAATCGTTATAATAAGAAAATTTTTATCTCAAAAAAAAAACAACATGTTATTCATTTCGAAATAACATGTCAGAAACAATTATCATACGACTGAAACTTATGGAAATATAATGACATGTGATTATCAAACGATTCTTATAGAAAATCATTGAGCCAAAGGAGAAGGATGCTTTGCTGCAAAATTATTCAATGTCTCTGCGTAAAGTGACGAATGACACGGGTCGTGATACGGACGGCAGAAAGAAAAATGAAACGAAGAACGATTCAAAAATCATCGAGGTCGAAGACGATGAGAATGACAAAAAAACAACGTGCTTTGGCAAAATAAAGAAAACCTTCGATTTGGATCTTCTCAAAGATACGGTCTATCTGAACGTAATTATAGGTACTAGCCTTTATTACGTGGCAGAATCAAATTTCAAGTTGATGACTCCATTTTTCCTCTCGAGCATCGGTTAGTATCGCCTAGCAAAAGAATTCATGAGCGGTATCGTAGCAAGGAACGTTGGTGGTTCGTCGATCGATCGATCTAACGCTCTTCATAGATTTATTTAAATCTTGAAAAAGTCGACATTGCTCGTGTTTTATTTACATAAAAAAAAAAAAGAACAGAAAAGAAAGATTAATTGAAAGCTTTTTTTTTTTTTTTTAATTATATCGTTAAAAACTTTGCGAACTTGTAAAGGATCAAATCGACTATCTAATGAAAACTAAGCCTCGCTACGGCACTACTTAGAATTTAGCTAGACTCCTCGAGATACTTGACGATCGATAGGAATGACCAAGGCGGAAGTCGCTTTTTGTTTATCCCTCACTGCCTTTACGGACATCCTCGCACGTCTGACGTTACCAACGATCTTCGATAAGTTTGGCTTGAAGAAGAGATCGATATTTTGGATTTGTTCGATCATGGTTGGTTGTGGACGTTCCGGTAAGCTCTTTCATTAAAATCATAATAGACTCATCGCAAATCATCGCTAATTATTTTTCCTACATTTATTATCATTTTTCAGTATTGGCCGAGCGAACGAAAGGAACAACCTTAATAGTGATATTCATAATAATAGGATTTTTACGTGGAGCTACTTTGGTCAATTTAAACCTCAGTATCTCTGAATGTTGCTCCTTGAAGAGACTCCCTAGTGCTTTTGGAATATTTATGGTTTCGAAGGGTATATTCGTTGTTGCTATGAGTCCACTTATCGGTAAGTAACCGCAAGATATTCTGTACATAATTTCCATTATCATTCGCACAAATCTTCACGTGAGCCATGAGAAGAATAATCGATATTAGAAGAAAACGTTTTCATACTGATGCAGGATACATACGAGACTACACGCAGAGCTATAGAGTATGCATTCACGTAATGACAAGCCTGATCATTTTGACTTTTGTCTCGTGGACCGTCGAGTTCTCATATTTCGGCCGACGTAAAAGGAAATGCGACTTGATTGAAGAAACACATAAGAGTACAAGAGAATAACGAGTTGTTCTTTTCTTTTTAACGAGAGCAAAGTATTTATACGACCGCTCATTCAGATTTAAAAGATCCATCTTGGAAAATAGGATGATCAATCTTGTACAGTAATTCAAGTATTATTACCGAGTTCCAATTTGCGATATATAATACTTTTAATTATATGTTACTGACTATTATTTTTACTTTATTAAACGATAAAAATGCACTTAAACCTGATCACAGATTTTAATTAATTCTTTCCCATTCCTCAACGCTCTTATAGTTCATTTATAGTTTTTTGTACTAAAAAAGAATCAACAGCATCAGTAAGGAGACATTTAATCTCTATGTAGATTATTTTATTATTTGTCTTTCCGGTATCACTATTAACGAGATTAGGCGTAGGTAAATTAAACCAAGAATAGCGTTAGATCATTTCATCACTATTCTCTCAACGCTATAATGGTGCACAATTACGGATTCTAAGAATTTATACGTATTATGTCTTATCGTTAATTTAACATTACATCAGAGACCTATTATCATTCTCATGATTTCTTTTATCATTGTGGGAATACCATGTACAATAAGTGATCTCTTTATATCGGAACTAACGAATAATGGATAATATTTACTTCGTAACTTATATTACAAATAATAAAAATTACATCGCTCGATCATCGACATTTCTTTAATATTTTATTATATTTTTATCTTACACGTGTTAGTTATAGATTTCAAATAACATCGAACATTCATCACCAAATTAATTTATATGGAATTTATTAGTTTCAATAATTCCCTTTAATATTTTTTTAATAAGGAAAAAAATTAAATTCGCATTGAAATTTATTACAATATAAGATGAATATATTTATTTTGCACAAGGACTTTCTGAATACTTTACTTTATGATAAATTGGTATTGTAACAGATGCTCCGAAATGATAAATTAAAAATATTTGCTAATCAGATATTTTTCGTTAAGCATGATTATTTCGATTTCTTAAAACTCAATAATCGGTCGGTAAGGAAGAAAAGTTAAAATCGCTTTGAAAGTAGCAATAAAGGAGGCGTCTCGAGCGTAATCGTCTTATATGTCTCAAACGTACGTAGATAATATAAGATGAAGATACGAATACGAAAGTGACAGCACACTCTGGAATATATTTTATAAAGCCGATTACAATCGTGTCATCGTTGACTCACAAAGTTTAGTCTCGAAACGATCGCAGTTCGTGCTGAAACGTAACGTAATATAATCGTTTTTATTTCTTCTACGTGATCATTAAAATATGGAAATATACAAACTGGAAAAATACGAAGAGGAAAAGAAAGACTGAATGAACAACATAAATTTTTCCAATAATTAAATGGTATCGTTTACTCGATGATTCAGTTCATTTCTACGAAACGTTTAATTATTATTTGTGTTTTATATTAATACGAACGAACAATCATGGACAATACGAACAAAGAGACATTAATGATTTATCAAATAACAACGTCGAACAAAAAGTAATGAATAGGCACTCATACGCGTTATTTATAACAAATAATTATAATTTATTTATAACAAATAATTTGCATAAGAACGATATGCTCATAAATATTAAATATTTCCATTAAACGAACGTTGACATATAGCAAGAAACGATAGTTATTCATAATAATATGAAAATTTCAAATAGCAAGTAAAGAAAAAATGAAATCATTCAATCGATCGATCAATTACTAGATCGATTTTCTATCGACAAAAAATCAACCATTTTTGTACTGTTAAATAGATAAAATGAAATAATTATTATACGTTTCAGATTAATTAATAAGAGAATAGTTTTTAATTGGACGTGTCACCTAGCGAGATCAAAATTTATCATAAAAATAATTTAAGTTGACACTTAACGAATGATAAGATTATTACCTATCATTATACAGAACTAGATCGAATATATACTATAAATGTACATAAGAAGAGTAGAAGCAATTCAGCCGATTAAAGTGTCCATGAAGTGCTCCGTCTTATTTCTACTCCGCTTATCTAACATCAAAGTACTATCAACTATATATAATATCGACATGCTGTAATTTGAGTTTTTAGAAAAGATATTACAAAAATAACTTTTATACTTTATTTATTATGCTAACTATTAAAGGTATTACCAATTCTTCCGAATTAAAATTAATTATATTATATAAAATATAAAACTATATATCATCTATTTTAAAAGAAATAAGAATGTTACAAAGATTTAAAATTTTTGATTAACCATATAAAATTAGAAAATTCTCTTTTGCGGATGTTTTTAAATCTTAATTCCGCTGTTAGAACGGAACAATTTTTTACAATATTATCCCGCCCTTTTTATTGCTCAAATGGCATATGATTCCAAAATCATAGAAATAATATATATATCATTAAACAATTAGGTATAGGTAAGCGTGATTAATATTTTCATGTGCGGGTGAGAAGGCCAATTAATCATTTTTTTCTTTCTTGGTTTCTCTATCTTTCTTATTCTATTTTCATGTTCCTATCAAAAAATACATCTTGTATCTTATCTTTCTATCTCTCTCTCTCTTTCTCTCTATCTCTCTATCCTGATTTGTATACTGATCAATTATCTAAAAGCAACAGTCTGCAGACTACTTGAAGACGAACCATCAAAGAGAGACGTTAGAAAGATTTTATTCGTGAAAAATTTCGAAACTGATCGATAAGATCGATATCATGACTCGTTGTGAAGCTGACAGAGGCTGGGCTTGGATGATCGTTGTCGGCGTTACTATTATTAACGTAAGTCCGTCCCTTATCTCCCATATTCCTCAATTTGAAATACATCTCAAAAAATCTGAGAAGTTGATAAAAATGCATATATACATATATATATATATATATATACACATATACTTTATACATTCATTCTATTTTAATATATTATCATTTTCTTCCTCACTTCTACTTTTTATCGAATTTCTCTTAAATGCAACCTTTATCCCGTGATATTCGTTTGTTTATCTTTTATAACATACGATATACTAATGTGATACACGATAATAGATCGATTTTTTCTTCCCTTTGTTTTTAGTTTAATAGAATTATATATTTATATTTAGAATAGTATATTAAAAAGAGTATCCTTTATTTATCTTTCATATTGATAAACATTGAAAAATAATACAAAATTCATAATTCGATTGTTTCGTCTAATTAATTATTCTATCGTCACGTTTTTTTATCCCATTCAATGACACGGATAAGTTTAACATTATAAAACATTTATGGACGATCGTAAATATGGCACATTCTTAAGAAAAAAAGCAAATTTTCGTATCTTTGCAATATGATATCTATTCTCAAATCCTAATGACTTGTTTTGACAAGCAACGAGTACTAACGATATAAAAGAATCTCAACATTACGAGTGAAGATATTCGCTTTATAAAAAATGAATGACTATATACGACAATAATTTGTTTGTTTGATTTTATAGCTATCTGTACTGCCGATTCAACAATGTTATGGTCTTATTTTTGGAAAACGTTTTACGAGTCTCGGTATCAGCGCAACGCAAACATCCTTGATACTTCATTTAAACGGTACAATATGCTGCAGCCTAGGCTTGATAAGTGGACCCATGATGAAAAAATTCTCATTTCGCAAAGTCGCTTTTTTTGGTAGTTTCACAATTGTCATTGGAATATCTACTACGGCATTCGCTCTCTCTCTTCCTACCATCATTGTAGGCTATTGCGTTATTATCGGTAATTATAGAAAATAAAAATAACATTTTTTTTAATAAGAGCATTATACCTACCTATGTATTTCAATGTTTGTTATTTTACACAATTTTTTTATCCTTTGTTTTGAATTAGGAATCGGACAAGGTATCATCTATCCAGCATCGAGTTTAGCATTGAACACGTATTTTAGAAAAAAACGTAATATAGCAATGGGACTTTGCGTAACATTGACCGGTCTTGGTCCTATTCTAATGCCACTTTTAATAGTGAAGCTTTTAGACGCATACGCTACTACGGGAACTTTAATAATTTTCGCTGGAATCGCTGCGAATTCTTTCGTAGGTGCTTGCTTGTTAAGACCGTTCGTAAATAACGACAGTCTTAACAAGAAAATAAAAACTGAGGTAATTCAATGTCTATATCTTAATACTTTACTATCTGTATTTTATCAATAAAATAGAAGATACGTATTCGTCGGCAGTAAAATTTATATGATAAGTGTTAAATAGTATTATCATTTATATAATAATATTTAACATTATTTCAATAGGATTATAATGTGAATAATGTGGCTACACTGACAAATGAAAATGAAAGTGACGTTGAAAAATATGTTGTCGAGTCCCAATTATTGAACGACCAAGAAAAAATTAAAAAACAAGAAAGTCTAGAAAAGATTTTTAAAGAAACAAAGACGAAAACGAAACGTAGTTTTTTTCAAAAGATCTCGACTAACCTGGATCTCATACTTTTACAAGATTTACGTTATATTTTTGTGGTGATAGGTAAAAAAAAAAAAAAAGAAAAAATTTTAGGTGATAATTATTCCATTTGAAATAATAAAAAATAAAAACTCTTTTTCTCATTGAAAATAGGTATGGGCATGTCTTTGGTAGCTGAGACGAACTTCAATGCGTTGATACCTTTCGTCCTCGAAAACGTATCAGGATTAAAAATAAAGGAGATTGCGACTATAATGTCTATCCAAGCTGCCTTTGATATCGCTGGACGTCTTTGTGTTCCTCTAATCGCACAAAAAGCCCACTGGACTCCAAGAAATCTTTACGTGATATCCTTGATAGGATCTACATTTGGAAGGATGAGTACGTAGAACAACGTAAAATATTTGGAAATGAAATAGCGAAGAAGTCAACCTGAAAAATGCAGTGTTTCTCGGGGTGGGTTGATTTCAGTTATTTCAAAAATTGAACGTAACAATCCGATTTTTATTTTGGACAAATTCTCCCTCATTCCTTTTTTTTAATTTCATTCAGTTTTCAACAATTCTATCTTTTTTAATTAGTCGTATTGGAGCATTAATCACATTATAAAAAATAATACGAAAAATTCGTTTCCTTTCTCTTTTCGAAATAATTCAATATTAATATTATAAACATTAATACTATAAATTTGTTTACAGTTCTTTGTACCTGGGGTGATGATTACCTCGTCGTAATCCTAGTTGCTGTTATCGTAGGAATAGCAAAGGGTACAAAGGCTGTTTTTCAAACTCTGATCATACCAGATTACGTTCCATTGGAAAGGTTACCAGCAGCATCTGGTATTCAAATGGTTTGCAATGGCATTTTGTCTATTAGTCTGGGACCAATCATAGGTTAATATCTAATAATAATAATAATTATTATTTATGAATTTTAAAAATATAATAAACATTTATTTATTTATTTGTAATATTTCCAGGCATGGTGCATGATTTAACTGGAAGTTACATTGGTTCTTTGCATTTCACTTCCGCGATGAGTATGTTTTGCGTATTTTTGTGGCTACTCGGAGGACTTTGGTCTCCTTTTGGTAAACATGTGAAAGTAAAAAATAATGGGGACACGCCGAATGAGAGATGTTTGGCGGAAAATCAGAATGAAAGTCAGGATATTCGATGATATATTCAATTTTATACTATAAATTAAAAAAAAAAAACTATTTCTTATAAAAACAAAAAATTCATAACATACGTCACTTCTCGTACATCACCTCTTCAGCGCGAATATGTGAGATACTTCAATAGAAAAGTATTTATATATTTGTATACAAAAAAAATAATGTCACAAAAAAGAATTCAATATAATATTAAAATGGAAGTTTTTAAAAAGGTTGTTTTTCATTGTAAATAGAAGTTTCAAAAATCGTCATTTTAAAACGAAAAAATGTAGATCATTTCTATGAATATATCTTAAACGTTTAATGTATCCAGATTTTTATTAATGATCTATAATATTTTCATTCATAAATTCGTCTAAGTCAATTTTCAATTTTTCTATCCATGTTGACTACATTTTTTATTCAGCTTGATAGATACTGTATATATATTCTTTAAGTTTTGAACCCTTTTTTAACACTGCATATGATATTTATGATATCAGATGTTAATGTTTAAAACGACTTGTACGATGTGCAAATATTCCTAAGAATTCCTAATTTCTAAAATGATATTTTTTTTTTTCATTGCAAAAATGAAATAATACTGATAGAAGAAATTATAAGGATCGTCTAATGTGCATTCAGTTATCAAGCTATATTTTATTTATTTACTGTCTATCGAAGTCTCGTTATATAAACGTGAAAAAATGAATCTTCGCATAAAGGATAATATCTGACGGAATATATATATATATATATATATATATATATATATATATATGTAATATATAATAATAATAAAATTTATTATATACAGATACTGCTTATAAGGAGATATATGTATATATATTCTATAATTTAAAATAACAATTTTAATCTAATCGCGAACATGTACTCGATATCAAGCAAACACACTGTATTTTGATAAGCATTTTAATTTAAGTAAATTTACTGACAGCAAGTTTTAACATTATATATGTCACAGTCCTGAAACATATTCAAAAATTTATTTTAAAATATATTTATTTTTATTTAAAAAAGAAATAATAAGTAGGAAAATATTATTCAATTTAATTAAGATATATAATTGATTAAACTTAGTAATAATAGCATTATAGAATTAGCATTATATCATTAACGTACTAACTGCCACATTCATTTTGTACGTTTTACTTTAAGAATAAATAGAATTTTCATTATTGTTATCAATAATATGTTTAATTCACTTATAGTCACGCATAATCGCATAATGTATTTGTACAGGATTGCACAAAAGGATAATAAAGTAATATAAAGTTACATTGATGAACTTCATTTATGAAAGTATTGAAATAAAGAAGAAATAACTTAAAGAAAACTATTTTTGACAATATTTACTACTTAATATTACAAATTCGAAAGGAAATTGCTATGAAGAAGAAACAATCCTAGATGCGTTAGAGTCATTATAAATAATATGTAATAATAATTTTTGATCAAATTTTTCAAGAAATTGCAAAATAATGCAAATATTGTTGAATTTAAATGTCAGAATCCTTTTTTGAAGAATTTCATGATTTATGATGCACTCCACAAAGAAAAGCAAAAATCTATATTATGATGCTGAAGAAAAGAGTTTTTTAAGAATAGATATAATTAATTCAGGAAACATCTTTGATATCTCAAATTAATGTCGATTCGTTTAAACTTATCCTATCGTTCACATAATTCTTTAAATATAATTTTATCACAAAAAAAAGAATTAAAAATTTTTTAAATATTGAGCTTACGTACAAAATAGCCATATTAGAAAATAGCCTTCGTAACAATAACATTTTTCATAACTCTGATGAAACCATTGTACGTGCTATTATCGAGATTACCTGCTACAGTGGAATTTAACAATTGGTCAGTGGAATGATTTACCTTATCTTGGGAATTATTATCAGTTAGATAGAAAACGTGACAAATTATACTATTATGCGTCACTGTCTAAACATTCACGCATTTAACAACTATTTTTTAAATAATAGAGAATTACCTTAGAAAGAGAAAAAAGAAGAAAGGAAATCAAATAAAAGAGGGCGTGGAAGAATATTAATACATGTGCTTGTATTAAGCAAAACTGCTTCTCACTAATATTTCTCGATTATTTTCAAAAATTTAATTCTAATTAATTAGAATACATCAAGTAATTATTAAATGAAAAATAAATCTATTATCCATTTAACAAAAACCAAATTGATTATTTCTTTTTTGTTTTATAAAATTGATATGTCGAACTTGTGACTTAAGATTTTAATAAGTAATTTGATTTTAAACATTTAGATTAAATAATTTTTCCTATTTTACATCGGAACTAGCTATAATTCCTTATTTCTTGTTACGTGATTCTTATATCTGATTACGCTACTATACTCCTAAATTAACGTTTTTATATACACATCTCAAATTTTGATACTGTTATAATGATAATAAAAAATAAACATATTGAAATTACTATATGCCATCGTTTACATAAATTATGCTAAAATATTTTAATTAATATTATTTTTGAATATACGAATTTCACTTTCTACATCAATTTATAAAACGGATTATAACGGATTACAACGGATTATGATGCATATATTTATTATACATCATTATCTCAAGTATACGACACAATTCATAACGAAAGAATGTCACGTGTATCATTTTAAAAAATTACAAACTAGAATGTAACATTGACACTCTAGTATATTAATTGTTTAATTGCACGTATGTAAATACATGATACAATAAACTAATATATGCACATTAAGAAATTTTTCTTCATTTATACTCCAACTTTAAAACGTTGATTCATCATTTAGGAAAACATAATTAACATTCATAATAAATCTACTGATAGTATAAATTATAAAATATTATATATCTCAATCGTCCAGCATTATTCCTGAAGGTCATTTATCAATAATCTACTGAGAATGACAGAACATATTCCGTGTCGAGATAAGATTAAAGTCACACTTATCTCATAGCAATGAGCTGGTAATATTGATCGCTTGACTGCCAAGCGTGTTACTTATAGTTGCAAAACGATGGATGAACTGAGATTCATTCATTATAAATAACTACATCGTAGCAATAGTTGTCAGAAGAAATGAAAGGTCTGAAGGAAAAAGAAACAAGTTAGAAAAAAAAAAGAAACAAAACAAAATCGACGAAAAATTTGAAAAATTTTGATCAAAATAACAAAAAGTCGTAAAACAGGTGCGCGAAGAACGAGGCTAGTACAGAAGATGGATCATTTTTTTATTTTCATCAGATAAAGAAACAAGATCGAAGAGTAAAAACTTAATAAAAATGATTACTCTTGTACCACCGGACGGAGGATATGGTTGGATAATCGTCATGGCATATGCATTTAATAGCGTAAGTTTTATGAATACGTAAATGATAATTTCCAAATTCAAGAATGTTGAATTATTAAGAGCTCTTTTTAGCTTTCCATGATACCTATCATGCAAGGTTCAGGTCTAATATTTAAGGATTTGTTTCCATTGTTAAACATCAATGGTACACAAAGCAGCACTATCATTAGTACCAACTCGGCATTTGGCATGATATTAGGTTTAATCAATGGTCCACTTTTACGATATTTTGGGTACAGAAAAGTGGCCATCGCTGGTTCTCTGTTATATTCTATCGGTATAATACTAACAACGTTCTCAAGAACATTTACTCTTATTATGATCACGTACGGTGTGATAGCATGTAAGTAATTCTTTGTTTTTCTTTGTGCTTCTTCAAAGATGTACTTCTCATAATCTTATTTTGTTTGCGTTTTAAGCTGTCGGAATGAACCTTGCAGGATCGGCCTTTTCTCTCGCACTCAACACCTACTTCACAACGAAGAGAGGACGTGCAACCGGTTGGGCCATCACTATTATGGGTATAGGTTCGATCTTTATGCCACCAATAACAACTTTCTTGCTCCATAAGTACGGGTCCCAGGTAATTTAAGTTTCTATTTCGAACAATAGTTCGACGTCTTTATTTCGATTATCCATTAATAGTATTTCAGATAACGATATAGAACATCGTAGAAATATTTATTGCTACAAATTGTTATGAAATTATCAGTTTTATATTATGTAATTATCAGTTATAATAGTGTATTGAATTACTTTAGTCTTTAATGTAATATAAACTCTACTTTTAGTTAATATTTATGCAAAATCATGCATCTAAATTTCACCTCATGAGAGTTATCAACGTGGCAACGTGATAATGAGCTTTGTTATTAATAGCAGTGTTTCCGATTCAAATACAAAGTAATAATTCCAAAATAGGGCACGCTATTGATATTTGGTTCCTACTCTCTAAACGCGGTAATAGGCGCTTTGGTGTTACATCCTATAAAATGGCACATGAAAAAACAATCAGACGTTAAAGATCAGGATAAGCAGAAGATTATCGAGAACATAGAAAAAGAACACTCTGTTGGTAATTATTCATTTGCTTTTATTTTCAATGAAAACAATTGATAAAGAATATTCTAATTACAACGAACATGAATTGATCATTTAAATTTTGCTCTTTTATGATGTTTGAAATATACACTAAACGAAATTTCAGAGAACGAAGATACTTTTCATGACACGCCATTGATGGAAGAACAACAAAAGCATCAAAATCTAACTATAACAGATATCAATCACGATGTCGAAGGCATTAGCATTTATGGTTTTGAAACTCCATTATCGCGACAGCTTTCAGAAACGACAAGAAGTTTGTAGACCAAATATTATTTACTTATTTCGTTTAGCTTGATAATTCCAGAATATTACGATTACATTATTTTTTTCTTTTAGCCATTTCGAAAGAGATGAGTCTTGATGGTTGGACGTGGATTAATAATTACGAATTAAGTAATCAAACACGTTCCAAGTCAAATTATCACTGGTGGAATTCAAGTAAATTTCATTATTTCTTAATCTAAAATTCTACACAATCATCCATAATACAATTATCTATAATTTCTATTGTTTTATTCCAGCGAAAAGCATAGATACTATCAATCTCAACAGTAGTCTAAAAATTTTCGATGAAGATCTAGCTTGCCAACCTCTGCGAAAGAATTTAAGCTTCAGTAGTACGAATAAAATGTCAAAAGCGAAAAGTTGTCAAAGTATAAAAGAAGATAATCACATTCCAAATAACGAGATAATGATAAATGATTCAAATATAAAGAATCAAAACGATACTTATGAAAAGTAAGTCAAATGTGAATGAAAAATTCTTTTAAATTTATTTATCTTATCGTAAACTTTTTTAAACATTATTACTATAAATTGTAGTTTATAATGTAACAATAATATGCCAACAGACAAAAAAAGAAAACGAGATTCGTGCGAATTTTACGATGGATAATCGCCTTTTACGATCTCGATCTTCTACGAGATCGTATATATGTCAATATAATGTTTG
Organism: Vespa velutina; assembly: GCF_912470025.1. Taxonomy (NCBI): domain Eukaryota; kingdom Metazoa; phylum Arthropoda; class Insecta; order Hymenoptera; family Vespidae; genus Vespa; species Vespa velutina. The sequence continues at coordinate 7,549,259 of NC_062191.1, forward strand.
GCATGTCGATTGCCATTTTCGCGGAAATTAATTTCTCTTTATTGACTCCCTTCATTCTGGCTGACCGAGGTTTATCAACAAATGAAATCGCAATTATAATGAGCACCATTGCCTCGGTTGATCTTGTTCTCCGATGTTGTGCTCCATATCTTGGAGAATGGCTTCATCAAACACCGAGACCAATGTACACTATTAGTTTGATCTTACTTATTATTAGCAGAACAGGTACAATTTTTTTAATAATCTAATATGATATAACTAAATGATTTTATTATTCACGTACTACACCTTTCGAAATTTTTTTTTCATATTTCCTTTTTTTAATGCAGGTTTAATATTTACCCATTCTTTTACACAAGTGATAGTTGTTGCTACAGGTTTAGGAATTGCCAAAGGGATTAGATCTGTTTATATGTCATTGGTCATACCAAGCTATGTGCCGATTAATCGACTACCATATGCTTCTGCGATACAGATGACGGTAAATGGATTCATCATGATAAGTGCTGGGCCATGTTTAGGTATAGTTTATAATATCCCGTTGAATTCCTTTATATTAAATTTTCCTCGGAAAAATAGTTCAAATTTTGCTGTTACGATTAAGTAGAAAGCGTAAAACAGTGACGAATTCTTTGTACCGTAGGTATAATTAGAGACGCAATGGGAAGTTACACGCCCTGCATCGTCATAATTAATAGTATGACGGCCTTGACCGTCACTCTATGGCTAACGGAGTTGATCATTTTGCGAAGAACAAAACTGCGATTGAAACAAAGACAACAGGATTTCATTGAACAGAATATTTAGAAATATAATAGAATCGTTTTTACTGTACATTCGGTCATAAATTAAGATATATTTTAATTTAATATCGAAATATTATTTTGGCAATTTTCTCAAGTTCTTTTATGCTTTTTAACAAAGAAATAAAAGGCAATGTTGGAATGGCTTTAATTAAGGTCGTGTCCTTGTTCTATTCCCTTTTACTAAAGAAATAGATCTAATTACGAGCAAGAAATAAAGAAATGAGATGCCGTAAACAAACAATAGATAATTTTTTCCCATGTCTATTCGAAACGGGTTCTCACGTGCAAAAAGAGACGACAAACGTGTGATTTTTCTATCAGAATCAAAAAACATTCAACAAAAAATTCTCCTTGTTTTTTAATATGTAAAATCATGATTTAAATTTGAAATAAAAACGAAATTTTTTACATCCAAATAAGTATTTTTTCACTCCACTTTAATAAATTTCTTTAAACTCTAATAAATTGTAAAGGTCAATTGCAAAGGTAATCAGTCAAATGTAAAAGTTCTTTCTATAGAATTATGGATTATGCTAAAATAATTGTTGATTGTGCAATAAAACTGAATTATAATATATAATTAGTAATGAATCTTTAATAATTTACCATTTAAAATAAATCTTCGTACTGACCTAGCAGGTACGCTTCTAAATTTTCCAATGCGGTAGTAAAATCACGCACAGACGTGCGTTCATGCGTTCCAAATATGTCCGGATACTGTATTTTCTCCTTTCACCATACGATTCTGAAAAGCCGATGTCAAATCAATTTCATGATATGCATTTATGTGCCGCACGCACGGTTGATATATTTAGTTACAATCACCTGAATCACCTTTTGGCTAGCGTCCAGATTTTCGAAATCGGCGAAAGTGACTTTCTGAAGTAAAACGCAATCGTTTTGAAAATCGAGTCACATCGCAAATAGAAAACAGTTGGCTTAAGGTGAATAGTGAAGAATCAATCGTCGAATTTTTTATTGAATATTTAAAATTTTTTTCTTCGTTTTTCTTATTCGTCAAATATTAAATAGAAATAGTCTTAGAAAATATGTGCGATTATACAAAAGAAATTAATATAATATAATAAGATAAAAATCCTAAATGAGTTTATTGGATGAAAATTCAATGACCCTGAGAGAAAATCTCTAACTGGCAAACGAATGAAAGAAATGCGATGTAATGTGGTGAATAAATATTAAACATAAAAATAAAATACTTTACTATTATTTTCGCAAGTTCTGGCGTTGGATATTTTATACATATCAAAGATAAATAACTAATGAATATTACCATATGAGCTGATAGAAAATAACAAAACACGATGTGTTTAGTATTCTCATATCATCAATCACTATCAGTCACACACATTCGTTTAACACTAGTTTTTAAATTAATTAGTTATCGATGTCCCTTTAATTAAATATCTCGCACATGAGAAATTGTGGTTTCTTCATCTTTCTTGACTTGGCGCCTGACCGACTTCTTCTTCTTTGCATCGACCGGAAAGTCTTGATAATTAAAAATGCTCCTCGACGATCACAAATATTACTTATCTATCGCAAATATTATTAATCTATGTACGAAGTTATATCAGCGACAAAACAGAAGTATGAAAAATCTTTATACAATCGAAAGTCTTTTATCTAGTCATCGCCTAGCCCGTGAAACCTAAAATAATAAGAAAAGAACAAGTCGATCATTAAATAATAATAATAATTATTATTATTATAATTATATACCTATTGAATCAAGCATACAATTATCTTAGGAGAATCAAAAAATCACAATAAAAGAAAAGATACCTTTCACATATAATATAAAAAGAAAAAGTACCTTAGAATGTCCGGCATAAAGGATAGGCGCCACTATTGACTCATCGTCATTGTTCTCGTCTTCGTTTTGGCCTAACAAGGCAAACTCTTCGTGTTCCATTATTCCCCATAGAGGAAGGGTTTCCGGACCCGTGGAAGCCACAGCTAAATTATTTACAGCCTGCGGTAGAACTTGATAAGCTCTCTCTATTTTCTCGAACTCATCCTGCTTACTCTTGATGCTCTTCGAATAGACTACGCTCCCTTTCTTTGAGCTCTTCGTGCTCGATTTATTTTCCTCCTCGCGACGCTCGGTTGCAACCGTTGTAGTTGTCTGAGGAGTCACAACATAGACTCGTTCCTTATCTACCGTCGAAATCGATACCGGAAAAGTTTTCCAAGAACTTTCTTGTTTCTTCGTGGTCACGTTCGAGTTATTTTCATTTACATTCGACGTATTAAATTCCGCTTTGGTTGTTGGATTTTCAACGTGTATGGTCTAAAAAAATTCTCTCAGTTGATCATTTACGATATAACTATTTTAATTTCTCTCATTCATTTTTCATAGTAATAATTAATCGATAATATCACCTGTATCCTAGATTCTTCGAATGAATTAGGTCCTTCATCCTCGATATCGTTAAAACTGAATCCAGCCAATGCAAAAGATTTTACATTTTCTTCGTGATCATTCAAACCGTTCACATGTTCGCCAGATTCCGTTGTCGTGAAATATTCGTTAGGTATTTTTTTCGATGGTTGCAGATAAGGACGAGAAGAACTGGGTAAGATCGTGCTAAAAGTGGTTCCTCGCGAATATTCCTAATTATAAATTCAAACAGGTTTCGATTTAAATATTAAAAAAAAAAATTAATTTCAAAAACTAAAATTTTAATATTTTAATATTTTCATTTCCATGGATTTAACACAAGATACATACCTGTATCGTCCAATTGTCGATATTCTTTTGTAATCTATGAACGTCTATTGAATTGTTAACTTTCTTCGTACTAATATTAAAGACACTTTCAGTTGTCGTTGTTACAACTTTCGTCGTATGATCATCCAAAATATTCAAATTGCTGGAAACTGTCACCGTTTCTGGAAGACTTATCACTTTACTCTCGCTTCTAGACTCTTCACTGACATAGTTGTCACGATTCGATACGTCCACGAAAGATACTGTCCGTTGTTGAGTTTGTTCCACATTATCTTTATCGTCATAGGACGTATGGAAAGGTAATGGGGTATATTGCGACGTATATGGAATTATTACCTGTACCTAAAAGAAAAGAAAATATTACATTCAATTTATCAAATTCAATTTTCTATGTTCATAACAAATTATCGTCATTTTCATTGTACCTGTTTATTTCTCTTTCCTCCATACTGTTGTAAACTATGATCTTCTTTATTTGTATCTTTGTTTTTCTCTAAATTATTTAACAAAGTTTCATCTTGTGTCGTCCTCATTGTCGTCGACAAAACGACTGACCAAGAATCAGTTAATTGTGCTTGTGGTGCTACGAATAAAGTATCAAAATTCTGCAAACCTTCGGTAGTCAAAGTAGTCGGTTTAGTATTTCTCCATGTTTGCTCATTAATTTTGTCAATTCTAAATAAGTCTTTGATCACATTACTTTCTGTCGAATAATTCAAAAAACTATCATTACTACCACCCAATAATCCTAATCGATTAATTTCCTGTTGTACTTGGAAAGAATTCGGCCTCGATTCATAATCCAAAGTTGCCTTAGAATTTTGTTCTCTATCAAGATCAATGAAGGTAGAAGGAGAAGATATCGAGGGCGAATCAGTACGACTTTCGCTCGTCTTCGTTAGATCTGTCAATGGCGATTCTTCAAAATATATTGGATTTCCTATATTGGAAAATCCATCAGTACCTGATGCATGGGAATCTTTAACTATACCGATACTAGATGAGATATCACTATTGTAGGTTTGCTGTCCCAACTCTGTATTTCCAAAAACATAATGATCGTTTCCTATTACAGATGAAGGAACAGTCTGATCGGTTTTTTGAAAATCCAATCTAGAAGAATCAACGAATTGTTGATTATTCCCAAAATTTGTATGCTCGAAATTACCGGAAGCATTAGGTTCTGTAAATTGGTTTATCTTGGACTCATCAAAATTTTCTTTAATCGACGTTGCATCATTTTCTTTATTAAGATTTGGATAAACCACGGGTCCTTGTTGATTCTCATGAGAAGCACTAGAAAACAAGTCTATTTGAACTCCACCATATCCTTGATTACCGAACTCAGTATGACTTGAACCAGACACTTGATGACTTTCAAAAATGGTTTGTCCTTCTTGAGGAATTCCTAAATTCCTATCACCGGAATTGTTCGTTTGATCGTTTGATATTCCTAAAGACAACGATGGACTTGTTTCAATAACAGTCGATACGGGTACCTCGTGATGTTGTAAATTTCCTTTAGTAGGATAATTCGTTCGTGCAGGATAATCAAACACTTCTGCTTTGAACAGAGGAGGCATAGGACCTGGATACAAATGTGGATTCGGTAGAGGTCCGATCGATGGAATTTCTCCGTTTTGTAAAGATGGTGCATAAAAAAAGTCTGGTATTTTGACCTCCTGAGATGCAGCAGCAACGAGTCCGTGATTACTCGGTGGAAGATATTCTCCAGTCACAACTCCAATATGTCCATCTTGATTGCTTGGAGGAAGGTAAGCTCCTCCAAGATTCATGGGTAACCAAGGAATTTTGTTGCACGGATTACAATTCTTGTTTTTGGCCTGTGGATTTAGTTTGTTGTAAATATCTGCGGGAGACGGCGGTTGGGGCAATGGTAGTCTGTCAAAGACAGGTGGTGGTAGTGCATTGTAAACTTGAGACGTTGCTAATGGCAATCCAGGTGGTTGTCCCGATGGTGGTAGTGGTGGCACATGTGATTGAACAAACTTTGGCGGATGGAGCGTTTCAGGAGGTGGAAGTAAAGGCGTTTCCACGGTAGTACCACTTGTAAACGGATTTAACCAACTTATGAATTTTGAGAAATAACCAGGAGATTCAGCAGGATGTGGATTAGTAGTTCGTCCAGTCCTTCCTCCGGGAAATACGCGTGATGGCAGTTGTGGTAGTGGTGGTGGGATCAAAAATTCGCTCAAGGCGTATCTTTGATTTCGTTGTACCAAATTTGGAACCCCTCGATCATTGCCGGCTAATGAAAGTGTACCAACGACACATGTCAACAATACTAAGAACATCGGGGCCTAGAAAGAAAGCATTCAAATAAAGTTTTAAGCGTCCTTATTCCTACTGTATACCTATAAAATACGTGACACCTGCATGAGAATCTCTTGTATGGTTTTTGCAATTTGAAACGCATCGATCTTCTTATATCTCAAAAGTGGATCTCATTTTGCGATGTAACGCTTACAACATGATTGCGAAAATGGCCTGCATTACTATGCAAGATAAAGTAATACGATTCAATATATATATATATATATATACACGATGTATTTCGCATAACACTTGGTACGTTTGAAATTTATGAAAGTTCGTTTATACGTTTACACGTTAAAAAATTATGTATGAGTATATCTCGTAGCAGTCAATGGCACAACGTAGCACACGAGTATAGTCACAATAAGTGGGTCACTCCGTGAGAATCATTTCGAATATTCACGGAACATGTGTGCCATACACGGAACTAAACAATTCTTCCTACTCACAGATACATCTTTTACAAATCGATAATTATAATTTTGAAAAATATAATGAATGCTTTTAAAGAACAACTCTTTCAAAGAATTCTTCGAATATTATTTCATTTTTAGGATCCTTTCATACAACGAGCGTTCATAATTTTTTTTAGAATAAACCCATGACACATTACACAAATGATTTAATATTGTATTAATGTATACCTATGCATTTATCTTAATATGATTAATTATTTTTATACTTTCTACTTTAAGTAAATATATTCTATCTTTATTCATTATCGTCATATACTTTTCTCTTACTTGCATTCATATCCCGTACATAAATAAATAAATTAAACCTGAAAACCAAGGAATATTTCCCGAGATGCCTAATTCTCATCCTTTCGCCTATTCGCACACTACTTCCTCCTCTTCTATTCGTGCAGAAAAGAAACAACGTGCACGAATGATCTCAACACCAAAGGCTACGAGGAAAACGAATCTCTCTGTTATATATGCTGCATGTATATATGTATGTATGTATGTATATATTCGATGTGTAGATCGAGAACGAGTCGATTCGTGGCCGAGGCTTTGAGACTTTCTCACACGACGCAGATTGAATGGCTCTCTTGGCAAGCTTCATGTACCATTTACGTGTCAAGAGAGCTCACACACGCTCCGTACGAGAGAGAACGAGAGTAGTCGTGCGCGCGCGCTCACTTTGACACACAGGCTAATGTCTTTTGACTTGAAGAAACCGGAAGCGACATAGGAAAGTGAAGAAAATATATAAATGAAGAATAGATTGAATTCTATATACGATAACTGCGCCCTCATAGGGACATCACTTATACGTTTACACAATGCAAATGCAAATTTGAATAAGAACGGCTTTATTCCCTTTTATGGTTTCTTTTTTCTTTTTTTTTATTTTTTTACCGCATTAATAGCAATTTTAACTTACAATGGCTTAAAAGAGAATCGCACGTTATAGTATCGCAATTTCAATGTGCTAAGTACAAGATTTCACTGATTCGTTCCGCTTGACCCAACTTGTTCCTTCTTCCTCATCTATGTTCTTTTCTTCGAACGTCGAATATCTGATTTAAATGAACTGTTCGAACATTCAACGAAAACTTCTACGTTCTTAAATGAAATGAAACGAAGACTTTTGTGATTTCTATTCTTAATTACTTTTTTGAACAGAAGTTTCAAAGTAAATAATTAATATTGAATTTAATCGAAAAAAAAAAATAAATTGAAGAAAACACTAATTATATTTTATCGTTTTGTAGATTTTATTCGAAGACAGTTCGATTGTATGACATCAACGAATTCAAGAAACGAATTGTCATGAAGATATTAAATGAAAAAATTGTATTTTAATCGAGAATGAAATCGTGATCGAATATCGCGAAACACTTTGAAATCTCACCGGAGAGAAGCTCATGATATTCATAGAAACCAAGAAGTTTTGTATTTGTGTGTGTGTAGACGTGCACGCGAGTCGACAATGTAGGTAAGTGGACTGTGGGGATTATGAGAGTCGACCTACGGGGAGAAAAGACGATGTAACGTGCGTGTATGTAATCTGTGTGACGCGTTGCCTTGCATGTGTGTATACGTGTGACCACGTGTATCTCTCATCGTTGCGCGCCAAACATGAAAGTCTTGAACGATTCGACCGACATTAATCGAGAGATACCACTGATAATAACTATGATAACGTTAACATAACCATTTATGTTTTTTATCTTATTAAATGATATATTATTTATTATATCTTTTTGTTCGTTTCGTTTCAAAACTATTTCTAGAATTATTATTTTACAAGTAATCTTTTTGTTAAAGGACGTTAGCCAATGTTCTTGAACGAAATTACTATCTCATCTGAAAGACTTTATCGGTTTTCTCGATAATCTACATCATAAAACGTTAATATTGCGTTTCTAAAAACTCATAAATTAATCCTTGGCGTTGATACTTTAATGAACGTAGTTGAAGAACAATTTTGCATTAATATCCATAAGTTTCAATGAAACTAACGAACCGATCACTTTTCTCGTACTTTGTATATTAATAAACTTATTTAATGAAAGTATTCTCTTTGATCTTGAACGTTCTCCTAAATCGAAATATAAAAGTGAACTATCTTCTGAGTACAATAATTACGATGAAGATCCGAAATTTTATCGCGCGAATAACGTGGGAAGCCGTGAGTGAAAATCAGATCTCTATAGAGAAGACAAGAACGGTCTAACGGTTCTTTAACGAAATGACGCGAACTAAAGAAGACAATTACAAGCAAGTACAGATGAGAGGGCAAGGGGAGAGTTAACTATTATCTTTTTCCTCTCTCAATGTCCTATTTCGACGTATGTCGGTGAGTGAAACGGCACATGTCATCTCTTTGCTTCGAGAAAAACGAAAATCGCTTTAACTACGATGATCTTCGCCGAGTTTATCGAGTCTAATGACAGGCCGCAAGGCTTGGTGAAACGTATGAAAATATAATCAAGCGCGTGTACTCTTCATGTTCCCTTCTTAAAAACTATAGCTTATGTTTCAAAGAAAGATAATGAATATAATTATCAAGAAAAGATATTATTTGTTTCGACAAATTGGCAAAGTATTAAATTCTAATGATTGCAATGAATGAAAATGAAGAGAAAGTACTGTACCAAAATACGATCCAAAACAATGATTATATTATAATTCTTTTATTGTGCTTATATTTAAGCATTATATTCAAGAAATATATGAAATTATAAATAAAAAGAAGGATATCCGGTAAAGATTTTAACGACGTTATTAAACATGTTCCTATCTTTGGAAATTTTATTTGTCCATCGATAACGGAGTTGGATTAGTTCTGCAAACGAAAAGTGACATATTTCGGTCTTTAACAAAGGAGAATTCCTTTCTAAAAAAAGAAACACAAAAGAAGAAACTTGTTATTTTCTTTATACTTCCGACTAGAAAATATTTTGCTATCAATAAATTTGATTTAAATTGAAATATTAATTTTTCTTATGCTAATACCTATTAAATACGTATACCTAGATAATATCTATTTCAATTCATAAGAACATTGTGAACATATAATAAAAAGATTTGAGATAATTAAAACAAAACAAAAAACACTCACGCGACGAATGTCCCTCTCTCTCTCTCTCTCTCTCTCTCTCTCTCTCTCTCTCTCTCTCTCTCTCTCTCCTTCTACCTCTCAGAATCTTCTTCTCCTCAGCATATCACACCTCAATGAAAAACGAAATGACGAAAGAAGGTACTTCTTCTTCGAAGAAATCTTCTTTAACTCGCGATAAAGAAGTAAAAGAAAAAGTGAAAATGAATAAGAATATACGGTACTTTGTATAAAAAGTGAGTCAGTGTCCCATCGTAAGTATTCAACACACTATACTGAGTATCGACGCGAGACGAGATACGAGTGACGCTACAACGAGAGCGGAGAAACGACAGGAAGAGAAGGACTACTACGGATGGAAGAGCACCATGGAGGAGGACGACTGACTGAGGAACACTTTGGAGAGGGAGGCGAATGGGAAAAAGAGAGAAGAAAGGTGTGCACTTGACCAGGGTCAAAGAGAGAGTCCATTGGAGTCTCTTATGTACGAGTGACTTATATACGTTCGCTCTTCTCCCCTCATTCCTTTCATCTTTTCCTCCCTCTTATTCTTCTTTTCTAACCTTCGTATCAGGAATGTTTCATCTCGTCATCGACCACCTACAGATACTATTTTCCATTCTTTTCAGCATAATCGATAGCTTTTCCAATGGTTTTGTACCTGACATCTTTACCTGCTGAACCCTTGCTAAAATACTGAATAAGGATCGAGAAAAAAATTTTACCTGCTCTTCAAGATATGTTTCCAAGTAACGTTTCGTTTATCTTAAAAACAAAAAGTTCTCTTCGTAGATCTTAGCAATGTAAAAATATTACAATACAGTGGAAAAATAGAAAACATATTATATTATCCGAGTAGATATAAAAAATAAATCTTAATATTTATTACATTTGTCCGTATAATATTAAAAAAAAAAAAAAAAATAAATAAATTCATACAAAATACATGTGCATCTTTGTGTTCTCTTAGTTAAAATAATTCGACGTAAGAATAATCGTCGAAAGGCTTACATTAAAAATCTCAGTTTAAGGATATTTGACCTGTTCGAAAAAGATTTACTGGCTGATAACTTTCGCTTTTGAGGTAGTGTCCTTTTTAGTACCACGCTCACGTAATCGTAAATTTTCGACAAGCCATAGAATATAAATTTTAACTGTTTAAATCATTGATACCGAACTTTTGTTGAAAGAAAAAAAAAAAGGAATAACTCCAAACAATAACTAAACAAATAGTTACAAGTTACATGAATTAAAAGTCTCTTACGTCTATGCGCGTTTAATGAAAATCTATCGAAAGTACACAAATAATTTTTATTCTTGAGACATCTTTAATTACATCAACGAAGTTCCTCTTCCTCGAACAAAAGCCTTGAAATCTTTGAATTACCGTCATTTGTCTTCGTCGTTGGTGAAACGTACGACGATCCAGAACGTTAAAACAACGCAACTTTACGTATGAGGGGGAAATCGAGGGTGAATCCGCGGAATACAAAATCGCCAGAAAGCGACGAGAAAGTCTAACCGGGTTTAATGCTCTACGCGCGTAACATCGGCACGTTCCAGGCTCCTTCGTAGTTTGTCGATCGAGTCTGCATACACGAGAGTCTTTCCGCGACCACGTTATGTTTATGCACCCGGCTAAATGGGTTACTAGGATCCTTGAAGAGTCTCGATGTCACGAGACACAAGCTAAGAAGATTCAAGGACTTATAATGAGTTTTATATCTTTTCAAATGTTTACAATGAAATTATTATTTTATTTGTAACGTTGTTTATATTTTATTTCAATAGGTTTCTTTTTTTCTTACTTTTGAAAAATATAGTAAAACTTTCCATATCCGAAAGTTCATTATCAGAATATAATGATATTCTATAAATATCCGAATAGTATATCTCTTAACAACAGATATTTCTATTACAAATACATATTTATATATATATACATATACTTTATATATAATAAACATAAATTGTCTACATATAATAAAGAAAAACATATAATATAAATGTAAACATTTTTTATACTATATATGTGTAAACTTTTTTCTATTCGATAAAACGAATTTTAATTATAATGTAGTATGAATTTAATAGCTTGATACAGTGATAAGAGCTTAATTGTGTGATAATGACAACTAAGCGGAAATACATAAAGTTTAACAACAGAAAATTCATTGTTCTATTATTCGAAAATTGAAAATTCTATTATCTGAATAGTTTTGTCTCGCTATTTTGATTCGAGTATGGAAAGTTTTGCTGCATCTTTAATCATTCGTTATCTTTTACGATTTTTTAAAAAAAGTCAAATATGCGAAGGCCGATGAATAACGTACATTATAATTTTCAAATTAATTGTTCTTAAGAATATTAGTGAATGAATCTTTTTATTTAATTGTGATATCTTCGTATTCATTCATTTCTTCGGTAATATTCCTAAAAAAATATTTCGTTTAGATACGTGTTACTTGATATTTTCAAACATCTCAAAGACACATTATTTATGCGACCACGCTCATATCTATTTAAATAACATGCATCGTTATAAATATTTCACAGTGTCGGAGAACGAACAAAACTTGCGAAATTATAATAGTAATTGATCGTCGGTGACACAGGTACGTGATCGAAAGTCGTTTCATCGTAATTTTTAGCTAGAGCACGAATTAAATCTAGTTGTCTAACAATGAGACTTTCTTTTTTACGTTGACGACAAATTTCGCCCAATAACGTCGTTGACGTTATCTCTTCTTTCTCTTAGAATTTGATCTACTTTGTTAGCAATATACCAATGATCAAATAGTACGAGATCGAGCTAAAACAAGATAAGTGATAAAGCAAATAAAACATACGACGTATAAAACAGTTGAAAGAAATGAAATCAGTATAGTATATTCGATATTAAGCTGCAACAATCGTAACGATCAGAAATACAAATGGGTGCGTTTCTCATTATTTTTAAAGCTTTCTTGATAAATCTTTTGATATTTGATTCAGTAAAAGCTCAAATTTTGTGCACTCAACCTGGATTCTTTCCTTTGGGTGATACCGATTGTCAATACTACTACATGTGCACTAAGGATTTAAAATCTATTATATTCAAATGTCCCGTTGGCACAGTATTCGATATGTATAAAGAGGCATGTGTATTACCAATACAGAGTACTTCTTGCATGATATCAACGACAGTCAATCCAAATGAGTGTCTAAGCTCAGGTCGATTCCCTATCAATGATCCAACTTGTCAAAGATATTACTTGTGTTACTGGGAGACAAACGGTTATGTAAAAAAGATATTAAAATGTCCAAATCAAACAATTTTCGATCCTATGAGAAAATTATGTGTGTTGCGCACAGCTTATGTTTGCCAATCTACTACAATTCCTAAATAGTAAATAAATTTTATTTTAGAAAATCATAATAATAGAAAAAAAAGAAAATAAATTCTATATTATGTAATATATAATATATAATACACAATATATGTGCGTTGATTCTAAAAATATAATTGAATTTAAAAAGTTTAATTATAATAAATTGTCACCTGTCAATATCTTGCCATTAGATATTTACTTTTATTATATTATTATCATATAACTTCTAACTATTAATGCTTATAATACTAGAACATGCAGATTAAATAAAAATAAATTTGATATGTATTAGAACGTAATTTTGATCAAATTTTATATAAAATAAGTTCAACATAGCGAATATATAAATATCATCATCCATTTTAATTTCACCAATTCTTCGCTTATATCAACTGAAACAATTGAGCCGACCAAAATAAGTAATACCGGTAACGTATTAAGAATGGAATCAACCAATACGAAATTATCAAATAAGCTTATAGATGTTTTCAAGATCATTGAAACGAAAGAGACATAATCTTTCCAAATTCGACGTTTTCTTTAGATTTTTCTATTATATTGGACTCCGTGGCTTTCAGCGAATATATAACATTATGGAATTGACTTTAATCTCTAGTCTTCTTTTTGGATTTTTCAAATCAATCATCCATTCTGTAATTCTTTTAGTTAACAATGAATATTATATTGTATATATTATATTGCATTTTACAATTTTATGCCATCAGATTCTAATATCATTTTCGGTTTAATGTGATTTTTAAATTAGATTTTCATGTAAATAGAAAAAGAAATATTCATTGTAATTTCTTTGCAATCTGATAATTTGGAAAATATTCATTTAACGGTATTTTAATATCAACACTAACAGTTATGAATTAAATTATATTTTTAATCTTCATACCGTCGTTTAATTTTCTTTTACTCAATAAGAATCGTGTTTTTTCCCAAGTAAATATTATAAATCTAATTGATAAGAACGCGTTATTTTGTGTAAGTGAATAAACGTTAGGAGAATGTCCACAATGGTTTGACTAAATAACTGTAACTGAATAAACGAAAGTTATGATATGCGTTATTTTGTATAACTGAATAAACGTTAGCAAAATGTCCGCAACGGTTTATACGTAAGTGGAAAGTGCACGGAAGAAAGTTATGATACGCAATATGAAACCTTGAGCCGGACAGACTCTTATCCAATCTACTGGTGAAAGGATACATTTTTCATCCACATCTTTCTTCGCCAGCCTTTAGTTTAAAACGTGTCGCTACGAGAAATGTCATGAACGTGAAATATATATTTTCTTTGTGAATAATTCTTATGTTAATTACTCGACACAAGAAAAAAATTGTGAAGTTTGAAGTGTAAAATCATTGAAAATGTGGTTCTTGGTTATTTGTTTATTAATCATCTTGTTCTTTAAAATAATGATTGATCAAAAGAAGTCAAGAAATTTTCCCCCAGGTAATTCTACAAAATATATATGTATATATAAAATAAATATGTTATCGAAGAAATGGATTATAGAATAAACGTAATTAAAATAATTAAACCTCTCAGGTCCACGAGGATTACCAATAATCGGAAATATATTAGACATTAAGCGTTTAGTGAAGAAAACTAAATTCCAAGCTCATACCTGGTGTTATTTGGCAAAAATTTATGGACCAGTGGTGCATTTACAACTTGGATTCGGTTATACATTTATAATTATTTCTGGACGTGAGGCTATCATCGAGATGCTCAGTCGAGCGGAATTTGATGGCAGACCAGATAGCTTAGAAATTCGATTGAGAACCGGAGGTGAACGAAGAGGATTAATTTTTACCGATGGGAAAATTTGGTCAGAACATAGAAGGTAATATTTATTTTAAAACAATGTTTCATTAACCTATAAATTTCTGTAATTAATATAGATTTACAATAAAAACATTGAAACGTCTTGGTTTCGATAAAGCAAACATGGAAGATATGATACTGGAGGATATTGTTACCTTGTTAAAAATAATCGAAGAATTAGCAGAAAAAGGACCAATAACAAATATATACGATCTCGTTTCGGTAACAGTTATAGCCAGTTTTTGGTTTCTTGTCACAGGATCGAAGTAAGAATTTAATTTTAAACAAATACTTACATTTTATTAGACATTCCTCATTGTACATTTTTTAGATTTCAATTAGATCAAGAGGATCCGAAATTGATGGAGGCTATCGCGATATTAAATGAAAATTCAAGAAGCTCCAGAATAACCGGTAGTATAATAAGTCAACTGCCTTTTCTCAGATATATTTTTCCACGTTTAACGGGATATACACAGTTGCAAGAACGGCAAAATCGACTGTGGCTATATTTCAAAGTAATACAATAAAAGATCCAGTAATATCTATAATTTTATAAATTAATTTTTAAAATAGATGCATATATAAAAAATTTTTTTATCATAGAAAATAATAACGGAACACCAAGAGACTGAGATGCAAAATGAACCAACAAACTTAATCGACATTTATCTAAAAGAGATGCAAACACAATGCTCCTCCAATTTATCTTCATCGTCGAACTTCAACGGTAAAACTGTTTTTTTTTTATTATTGAAACATGGTATTAACCTAAATGTATGTCCTATTAATTCTTTAACATTTCTAATCTGATTATCATGTACAATTATCCTGTATTGTAAAATCGATATTAATTGTTTATAGATGAAAATTTAATCGCACTCATTAGAGATCTTTTTATTGCCTCGATCGAGACAACCAGCAGTACCACTGGTTTCGTGATCGCATTTCTTTCTGTAAATCAAAATGTACAAAAGAAGATACATGATGAATTGGATGAAGTTTTTGGCAAAGATATTTCACCTCGTCTCGCATATAGAAATCGGTATTTTATTATTTTCTATTATCTATACCGATATTTTATAATCCTCATACTTTAGTACAAATAAAAGTTACAATAATTCGAAGAAGGAGAAATAGAATGGTATATAATTGTTACATCAATGTATTCGATGAATAATAATCGAGAGAACTAAGTGATCTAGAACATAATAGAAATCTAGGCGATACATCCATAATTATGAGTTATTGTTTTCATTAATATCTCTCAGACTTCCATACCTACAAGCAACTCTGGCGGAAGTAGGAAGAATGGGGAATGTAGGACCGACTTCGGTGCCTCATCGAGCTATGAACGATACAACTTTGTTAGGATACGATATAAAAAAAAATTCCATTTTATTAGCAAATTTAATGAGCGTTCACATGGATGAGAATCATTGGGGTGATCCCAAAACTTTTCGTCCTGAAAGATTCATCAACGAGAAGGGAGAATATTGCGACAACCCTTGGCTTATGTCATTTGGATTAGGTATTTTGTAATATGAATGTTATTTTAAATTTATCCCTTACTATATTTTCACTCTATATTCTATTTCTTTTTTGCAGGTCACAGAAGATGTCCAGGCGAGGTTCTAGCGAAAAATTTTCTCTTTTTGATAAATGCTTGCATGCTGCAGAGATTCCATTTCTCCATAGCACCAGAATATCCAGAACCAGATTTATCAGGTATCGATGGTTTTACTATCTCACCACCACCAATAAATCTTCTCATTAAGAAACGAATATAATGATCATAAAAGACCAATGAAAAAAAATGACTATAAGAAAATATAAGTGTAATATGCTATGTAAGACAATTTGGGTGGCAAACGAAAAAAATGATTTTAAATAAAAAGACTGATTCATAAAAGGACATAGATATTAATAGTTCGTTAAATCTTCGCTGGAAATCATTATTTACGTCGACTTATGAATTCGTTACATTTTCTCAGTTCTGTAAACGATATACACGCAATCGAAAAAGGAGTTAGTTAAAGAAAAATCAAACAATGGAAATTACCTTTATTACTTCTTTAAATACAAGAATTCTTTCAGATAATTTTGACAGTCTATTTACATTCGACAGGCAAGTAGCAAGTTCTTGTATTTACAGAAAACTTTCGCCGTTTCATAAAAATACGACGAACTTTCTCTTTTCCTCCATTACAACAAACGATACTTGTTTCTACGAATATTTGGAGTCAACGCGATGAAGATAAATTTAGATCTTTATTTCTACAACTTAACTTTCATTCTGCAACTTTTATTTAATGTTCGCATTGTCTTGTAATTTGATAAATTCATAACAGCTGAAAAATGAATTAAATCATTGGAAGACGATATCGTCTTTCAGTCGACGAAGTAATTATATTGTATCAACGCGATACTTCGTTTGCAGCATGTAAATCGAAGATTCCTTAATTGTTAATATCGAAATAGCAAAATATCAATATTTATCGAACGAATTCAAACGTTCAGCGCGATAAAAGCGCGTAGAAAAAGTGGATAAAACTACAAATTGTAAATGACCTTCTAAATTACATTGGAAAGATAAGGTACTGAAATAAATTAGCTGCACCTTCATTTACGATTAATATCGTTTAGAAGAGCAAACAATTCTATAGCTTTCCTTAAATCAATCTATAACATAACTTCGCTGCGTAATAATAATACGTCTAGGACGTATACAGGAAATACATAAAAGATCTACATGCATTTAACCTATCTAGATTTTCCTGTGGTCCACATAAACATCTTTTTCTTTATCTACAGATAATAATATCAATAATGTATACTCACAATATATAACAACGAATATCAACATTTTTAGGGACATCGCTATGCTTCCTATCCCTTTTGCAAGTGTTTCAATTGCACAAATGTCCGTAACATTTTCAATGTATCCATTTCTAATTGTAAAAAGTAATATAGATTCAAAGAAATATAGATTCAAAAAATCCTTCTTATATACATTTGTCATGTAGGGAAACTATCGATAACATCTAACTTTTGCCTTTTTTTTTTTTTTTTTTTTTTTCTTTTTTTTTTTTTTAAGATCATTCACAGCCCCGTGATCAGTTGCATTGTCGCCTTGTTATATCTTTCCCAATTGGCAAAAAGTGCAATCTAATATACTAAATAGCGATAGAAAGAGAGAGAGACAGAAGGATATACAATATGCGGGATACGTTTCGTCTAAAACGTAAATCGTATCTTCCCGTGTCAAATGGAGACAATTATCGATCATCTTTCCGATCGACGCTATTATCCTATATAAATCCTTTGATAACTCTCTCCAGTCGTTTCTTCTTCGTCGATCAAAAAAACATAATAAGATTCTAGGTCCGTATTACGGCCGTTATTCCAGACTAGATGAAATCCACCAGAAAAAAGCTTCAAGATGAAAGCACTAAACCCAGACGAGCGAACACCATCTCCTTTCGTAATCTTGTAATCTCCCAATATACATCGTGTACTTTAACAGAAACAAAAAATTTATTACAGCCTATCGTATCTGAGCCTAAGAATAATTACAATTCTCATAAAACTATCAGGATATAATAAAACATGATCATAAATTTATCATGTAACTTACCCGAGCTTTTAACAAGACCTCGTTCTACGTAACGTAGATAATTGAGAAAATCACAGACCGCTATGATCTAAACATTAAAAGAAACATCGTCGATTATACAATATTTTACGATATATAAAATCTAACTATTTTTGATAAATTAGATGACACTCACTCGGTTGCGACAAATTTGAGAGATACAGTACCATTGATTCTCCTGATCGCCCAGTCTCATACGATAGTGACATTGTCGTGGTGCTTCGAGAAGAGCACACTTTCTAAAAAGACAATGACAAATAAAATAAAATAATTTCCAAAAGGATCAGAAAACTATAGATCGATGAAATAAAAAAAGCTTACTTAGGAAAGGCAAGTTTGGTTTTATCACTGACAGCCTCGATAAAAATGATTCCATCGAGAACAGCCTGTCGGACCCTCGAACCGAGTTCTTTATTAGGAAAGTCCAAACATAGGTCGATATCTTCTTTGAACACTCTGGCAACAAATGGATCGCTCTTATCGACGCACGGATTTGCTTTCCACCTGAGAAATTCTGTATGAACTCTAGGATCTACCTCCAATCCTAGATCCTTACACTCTTTGTCTCTATCCTTTTCACGATCTTTCTTCCAATCCCTAGCCAAGGCTTCCCTATCACTTGGTAAGGATGGCCTCTGTTCCTTCACAGGAGATTCCGGTGGTGAGTTTTCTCGGCCATATTTAAGATTGAAGTGCGAAGGCGACCTTGTATAAAAAGTTCAATAAATTTTAATATAATTCGCTTCTCCATAATTTATTTATTACGCTATCGATATGATAATCATAAAAGAATTATACCTTCGATGTTTCTTAGCAAAAAGACCTTGCTGACACTCATCACCCGAATTCAAACGACATCTCGTGTCAATCTGAGGATGCAAATGTGGATTTGGCCTGGCTGGAGTCGAAGTCAAGACCAAAGTCTTTAAGGCCGTCACTTCAGCCGCTAGGACCTCGGCTTTCATTCGACTCTCCTCCAGAAGACGTTCTGCCGTCGCTTGCCGCACGTTCGCCTCGCGCACCATATTGTGCGCTTCCTAAAAATGAATTATCCTTTGAGCTCGATTTCATATCCTTTTCTCTCTCTCTCTCCCCCCCCCCCTTTCTCTCTTTTAATCTCCATATCTCGATTCTCGACACGACGTACTTGAAATAGACTGGCGGTGAGTTCCTCCAGCTCGGCCTCAACGTCCTGTCGAATCCTCGAGAGCCTTGCCACCTCTTCATCCTTCAATTTCAATTCCTCGTGAGCTCTCTTCAACTCCTCCTGTAGCTTCGCCACAGCGTGTTCTTTTACTTCTGCTACGGCTCTGCCCCATTGTGCAGTTGTTGGAGAGGGAGGATCATTTGAATCCTTTGTTAAAGAAGTTTCTTTCTTCACTCGAGAGTCAGCCTGCATTAACAAAATATTTCCATTATTAATTTTAAAAAGAATAATTTCAAAAAGTATTTCTTAATTATTTTCCTTTTGTAAGTTTTTTACATAGAAATGAAAACAATTGTTTTCATTTCTATGTAAAATTTTATTATTTTAATACTTTCACCATTCAGTTTATTAAATTTACCTGCGAGTCCTTCGTGGATGATATCTCTAATGATACACAAATATCTTCCTGCTTATTTACTGTGTCTTCCATAACATCGTCTATCTTCTCTTCACCCAACCTAATATCCAAATTAGTCATAGTCTGAGTTGCAGGTACCTGAATCTCAGACTTGTACGCATGCGTGTTTAAAACAGCCTCGCTAGGCTTCTTCTCGTTCATCATCGTCGGACTTCGATGCCTCGTTAAAACACTATGTATCTTGTCGTTGTATGCGAAGAGCGAGTTCGATTTCGCTAAACTGGAACTAAATAAAAATGCGAATCCAATTAAGACGATCGATCATAAATGAATAACACATCTATATTTTTCTCGCTTGGAAAATAAAAATTAAAATAAAATACAAGATGATAATTATAAAAGAAAACATGAAAATGTTATTAACATTCGCCTACCTGTTATTGAGAAACTTGTCGTCTTCATCAAAAAGACTTGTAGGTTCCTCCTCCTCATCTTCCCGCTTGGTCGCATATCCAAAGAGATCGGTCGCAGCTCTTGCAAGATCGGACTTGAGAATAGGATGAGGTGCGTGTAAGGTCGAGCCGATCGTGCAATCGGCTTCATCTGGATAGAGTTCATCTTCGTCGGTAGTATACTCCTCGTCACCAGTAGTACCAGTACTTCCGGCTCTTCGGTGTTTCGTTGTCAATGGTCGATAGGCATACTCGTTCGAGGAGGCGGACACCGACTCGTTGGATTCCATCGATTCCGGCTGCTGTTGCTCCTGTACCGCCTTCATGGCGCCTGGATATTACTTTATCTCTTTTCGATCTGCAACTTTACTAAAATAGCACAACCATTATTTATCTTTGTGATAAACTTAGAGCTTCTTATTTCAATCATTATTAAGCTTTATCGACGATAACATAATACGATAAGTGCTTGACGAATTTGATATCAATTTAATTATTCGCATCGATGATCGAATTTCCTTCTGAAATAAGAGAGAATCTATTTACTTATCGAAGGATGGATTATTACTACGAGAAGAAGTAATATCCCAAATTGATGTTTTTAACGACGATGACTCGATACGTCGAAGGAATAATTCATCATTCGTGACAGGACGTTGAGGGCGTAACGCATCGCGTGACACGGATCCACGAAATCAACAGAGACTGAACGTATCCGGCTCGACTATTGCATACCAGCGTGCTATGCACAATGATGCACCGTACTATCATCGACCTAAATATTTTGAAACTTTCTCGAACCATCTCTGTCAATATGTAATATAATTTGCCATTTTAAATGTAGATCTACGTATTTGATGGAAAATGATCTCGCGTGATCATAACAATATTCTATATTTAATTTCGATAAATTGTTAAAATTCGTAACGAGCTAAAATTAAAAAATTTATAATATAAAATATGCTGAATAGATATTCGAACGTAGGAATGTACTACTTCAACCAACGTTTTCAATGAAAACCTTCGCATTTTGCCCTAATCAGCGTAAACGAATACCATGACCGAGATATTTCTTGATCGTTCGCGCGAATTGAGTCGAGCTGAATTAAGAGACTCGAAGTGGAAACCTCGATCTTTCGTTCCCTTTGGCAAGATCTCTTGAGCCTCTTCTTCGCTATCTACCAACAGACAATGTAGCCAAAGCAAGTGATGTTGCTTGCGTCATGTCAGTCGCTCAGTCGCATTGCATAAACGGTACTTGGGAATCGGCCGGTCATCGCATTCCTTTTCCCCACACTCTACTCCAAATTAAGTCAATTAAGAAACCAGGCGTAGTTAATTTTCTCTCGTCTCTCTCTCTCTCTCTCCATCGTCTTCATCGTTCCATAATTGCCAGTACGTTTTTACGTTCTATGAATTAAAAAAAAAAAAAAAAAAAAAAAAAAACAATATTTTCATTCGTAAAATTAGTACTAGTTCTATTTTATCGCAAAAATTAATTTCATATATTATTTATAAATGAACATAAGAACGTCATAAAATAACAAGAGGAAGCTTAAAATAAGGACACAGCTTAATCGAGTTTTCCACCGTCGGTTTTAATTCGCAACAATGAATACCGCGCATTTAGATTGTTACGCTTGATGCTCAAGGCGGATCTGATAAATACGTTCTATTTCTTCCATTTCTTGGCGTTGATTTAACGAGTTGTACTAATCGATCCTTGCTCGTTGTTGGCACTGTCTCGTTGGTGAAAGGTTTACCTTCTTAAATAGCTTATCGATGATACCGATAGAAATTTCGTTTCTAGTTTGTAACTGCAATAACGTAGGCATTACTATGTCCAGAACTGTCGCGACAATCGTTGTGTTATTATCGATTATCGCGTCTCTGTTTTCACTTTATGGATTTTAATCAAGCTAATTGGATCTCAGCAAAAAAGCAAGTAACAGCCACTTTCTCGATGTGAACTTTGATCTTTATTTATTCTCACGATTAAATCACATTCAGAGTTCAGAAAGAAATTTATGTAAATCAATCATAAGAATCTCATTAATTTTTAATCATATATCCTTCTAATTAACTCGATACAGCCTCTTCTTTCTCTTTATAACATTACTAACGAAAGAATTTTCACTTCTGTAGAATTAATGATAATCTAAAAACGTTTCCGGTTATTGAATTCTTTGTTTCTAGCGAAACAATCAAGTATCAAAGTACGATGTTTCCATTAACATTAAGAAAGAATCAATGTTTTTCCGCCCACGTGTCGTTTCAAATAAAAGAATTATAATACAAAGTTCACCGATCGTTACGAAGTGAAAAAATTAACTTGATATTATTTTCTACGAAGACTTTGCTCGATTCGTTTGTTCACAAGTAAAATGTCATGTACGAAAGGCAAAGATTAAGTCATCGTTGAGTGAGCGCGAAGATTGAATTAAAACGAAGAAAATTTCATTTGAACAAACGGTGAGCTCTTAGTTGCTGAGATTCATTCATTTGAAATTCCTTTACGCTCGGTGAAGCGGCCAACGCAAAGATGCATTCGAATGCATCATTCCCCATAGGAATTCAATTATTTTAATCGAAACAGTTACGTCAAACTATGTTGATAGATATTTTTGAAACGGTACATTTTATCCTTCTTACAGTTCATTATTTCTAACGGTACACGATACTAAAAAATTAACTATTGATTTTAACATATATATTTACATATTAAGGCGATCACGTAAAATGAACGATTTCTATATCTAAACTCGTCCACCTAAAATACTCGTTGCTTGAGAAAAAAAAAAAAGAGAAAGAGAAAACATTTCAATTTATCCTGACGTTATCATGATAACTCAAACGGAAACGAGCGTCGGTATTGTAGTATGTACAGGTTGATTATCTCACGTTTACCACGAATTTTTCAATCAAGAGAATCTTTCTACGTTGAAAATTCACTTGCACGACGAGCGGAAAGGAAGACGAGCGGGAAGCGTGGAAAAGTGCAGAGGTGTTTCGAATTGTAAGAGTCTGTATATGTATATCCTTGGCTTCGTCAAATGGGACGTTCACGCGAACATTGCGTCACGGTTCACATCGCGATCGCACGCTGGAAAGCGGCGAATGGTACGGCCGGGTACACCGTATTTGTAATGACGCTGCGGCATACCACTGACGCTCCATTCACGCCCATACACTAGCAGATGATAAAGCCCAGTTTCTCCTGCTCTCTCTGACAAAGGAATCCCGCCAAACGCTAATTTGCTTTCGAGCATCCCGTCTCGAGCACCACTCTACTCTCGCCAGCGTGATATGCTGATGCCGAACCCTCGACTCTTGCTCCACTTCATAACGCTGACTTTAAATCGGTTTCTATGAATTTAAAGTTTTTCAAGAAAATTATATACTGGATTTAGATCTTTGTTTCGTTTGTGATATTTAGATTTTCTATAAATAATATATCTTTTTATAATCAATCTATTCTTATCAGAAATAATCTTTCATTGTTAGGCACGATACAGTTTTGAAAGTACGAGACGTTTGATTTAATGATTAGAAGAAAATAATTCGAAAAACGATTTACAGTTAAACTCTCTAAATCTAAAGATTATAGCAACAACAACGTGACTATGTTTTCAAACAAATGAAGAATTCTTGTGGGCTTTGATCAACATAATATAGTACTTAAAAATCTTGCTAAAATGTATTCATAATCGAACCATTATAGTATGCGAGAAGTGAAATATCTCTTTGAATATTTTTCAAATAGATAAACTTACAGCCTACACAAAACGAGAATTCGAACGAGCCACTCCAAAAATATCTTTCTTATTTCTCCTTTCTCTTCCTCGACGAATATATATGCATATGTATGTCCCCACCTCTATCGACCTTCGATGCTTTCTTCTGAGAATTTCTATTCCCGGTAACTTCGTCATATTCTTAACTCGAATTCTATATACACAAATTGGTATAACTTTGTTAACTTCGTTCTTCGATATACGTAGATGATTTTTCACAGAATTTTCTCATCTATGTTGTTCGAAACATCATGTCATTATCTACGCTTTCATCGTAGCGCAAATTATCATCGTAGCCGTACTCAACGCATTATAACTGCTATTTTTCTCTGTGGAACAATAAAACTTCACTAGTATGTGCCATGTTTAGATATTGCTTTTACCATGCATATAAATTGAACCTGACTTGCATATATATAATACAAGAACGTCGTTTTGTCTGTTTTTATTTGGATAAAAATTATTCGATTTATCCTTGACGCTAGGAAGTTATCTGTTCGATCAACATTTTACATTTGACGTCATGGATATTAAAATTTGAAATACCAGTATTAAATGTTTCAATAAAAAATGTATTGATTTTTTAAAATCTACATGTTTTTAAACATAAAGCAACATGAATTTATTTAAATCACATTTCATACCCAGTTTTCACTATTATCCAGGCTTTGTTATAACAAAGTACGAACTCGTTTCATACATCGTTCTCATTCCGCGTTACTTTCTACGAATAATAGGATTACTCGTCTATGTATGTGTAGAAATAAATTTTCACTGTCTTTAACAAGATCTTGACTAGTATCGATGGAAGCTCATATGAATAGAGAGTTCCCAGAATATACGGCCCTGGCCTTGCACTCTCTCACGGTTAGTATACGCTGGTTTATACTCAGAAACCGTTTAAATTATCTATACTGACGATATCAGAAAAAATTAAACGAAGTTTTGCATAAATAGGGATAAGTGTACTGCGCATTTAAAATGCATTCATTACTATATTAATCAATAATATATTATACATATATTTCTTGAAGGATAAAAAAAGATATATATACATATATAAATGTCAAAGAAATAAAAGATCCTTTATAAAGAGAAAAATATATTTTTTTTAAATATTCTGCAAATTTAAATAAAAGTAGACAAAGCAATTGCGAATAATAAAGCCTGCTCGTCCGACTTTAACAAATACGTCGTGAATCCTTTTTGTGTCAAGAGAAATTTGACCGTAGCCCGCCGAGCAATTATAATTAGAAGATTACCGCAACTCTATTCATTAGCAGGTACTTTTCGACTGAAAGCAAGGACTTCCACTTCGCTGTACCTCCTCCTACTCTTCGAGATAACGTTCCAGAAGAGCTAACGAGCACAGTTTCGAGCTCGTGCACTCGCTCAAGCCGACAAGTGAGCATACACAGTATGAAGTATACCTGTACGAGCTACAGGCATCAAAGGAAGAGAAAGTAAGTACACGAATATTCCGCGCTCTTTTCTCTATTGTTTCTCTTCGTTCGAACTTATCTCACAACTCATCGCTCGCAGCATGCGTAATCCTTGAATCATTCAATGAGATTTCGAGAGATGAAACACTGATAATGAACGTCCCCAAATGACATCGAGAAAGTTTTAGAACGACTTATTGCCAATTAGATAGCATGCTTTCTCTCTCTCTCTCTCTCTCTCTCTCTTTCTTTTTTTATCTTTTTTTTTTTTTTTTTTTATCCATGAGAACAATTTCACAATGCCATCACTGTTTACCAATAGAATTTTTGTTTTCAAACGATACCTGTCAATCCTCGACTTGAATGATAAGAAACGAATGAGACATTTTTCGGTGAAAGGATCAAATCAATAGCAACCACTCGATAACTAATACGATTCGTATTTTGATATAAACTCACGGTATGATAGATAATCCGCCTACGAGGACGGCTCGCCGCGGACTGACCATACGTTCTCTTTCCACTTGGCCCATTGTCAGCTAGCGATCTTTACTACCCCTTCCACGATGCATTCTCATAGATTCTCTTCATCCACCTGCTTCTCCGCAAGTACGACAGGGCTGCAGAATGTTAGTACTCTAACAGTCTTTTATATTATTTCTAATTCTGATTATAAATGATATATAATTATGGACTCGAAAGGATTTATCTTACTTATTATTATACGTTATTTACATTGCAATAAAATATTATTCGTAATTAAATATGTAACATAAATTATCTATTGATAATATGGAATTTTTATAAGCGATAATGATCTTTTTATCGATGATATATGTATTTAGGTGTTTGTCAGGAAAGCATGTATGTTCAAGTAATCAAATAAAAATTCAATAAAATGACAATATGAATTTAAATTTTTCAAAATAAAAATGATTATCGAATATTTCTTAAATTATATATTCAATTTTTGTATAAATAACAGTATTTTCTTTTTCGAAATGTAAACATAATTGCAATTGGGAAAATAAGCTTCGATTCCCCCCATACACTTCAAAGCTATAAATTTGTACGATAATCTCCGAATCCATTAATATGTCGGCTTATGGATCTCATCGTTCTTATCTAAGCTCTCGACCTAATACAACTGATTCGTGCCAGACAGTATCGACAGATTAAACCGAAAATTAATGAACGGTAAATGTTACACAAATATTAATTCGATACTCTCGTTCGAACTCGTTGAAAAACAACGAGGACACTTTTCACCGTCTCTTTTATACCATACTATATTCTATGGGAACAATTGGCCTCTATCGAACGTGTTCAACACTTGTTCGTACGATTACTATAGAACCGGTAATAGAGCCAAACGGGGTGACACATTAATCGTGTCGTCCGTAATTCAACTTAATAAGTCTCAATGAGATAAACGTGACCCTTGTTATAATTTTATGACCGGCCTGTTATTACCAGTCTAATAACGTCATTCGCCATTTCTCTATCGTGAATCGTATTCGTCTTGCTGAAAGAAAACTACGAAAAAAATAATATTTTTCTTATTTACGTCATAATATTTACTATTACGACAAATAAATGCAATATATTGTTTATAATTATATGTAATATATATAATATTTATACATATATATATATATATATAAATTTACATATATAATATATCCTAAGAGGGAATTGTGAGAAAGATAAAGACCCATTAAAGGGGTCCTTCAAACATTCCTAATGCGAATTTTTCAGCTCGCTTGCGTCCCTGAGATACACGGCGAACGTGAGAAAGGTTTCTTCGTACATCCTGCTTACACTTTGTGAACACATGAAATTCCTATATCTGCAGCCCTGCAATTCCACGGAGGTTCTCTCTTATGGTGTATGCACTCGCACACCATCGAACTTTACCTATCGTCTACCGCAGGTATCAAATAGACTGGTGTAAGTAGCGTAGTAGTAGTACGCACACTCTCTCACAAATTACATATGAAAAGGCTTGCATGCATTCGTGTGAATCTGTGGTTTTCTACTGGGTGTACGACTAAAAAGTGATGGGTGAAGTCAAGATCCTTTAGGGGAATAATATCAATCGAGAATGTAATACTAACTTATACGACATTAAGAACATATATATGTTCTTAAACGTTTCGTCCTTCTACATTATTCACCATTTTCCTCTCATCAATTTCCATCAGACTACACAACTGACAAGGAAACCGGATCTGATACATTGTTACTCGACTCGACACGCCTTGTTCTGTTTTAATATATGATCATAAGAAATCGCGAGTAGATAATATAAAGTACTCGTAGGTAAATAGATATATTATATATAACGATATCATTTAATTTACCAAATATAATCTTTTCTCTATCATAAATAATCGATACTTTTATCTTTTAATATCTGTTATTTTTTTCATGCTGAACTAAAAGTAAGATCTTTTAATATATTAGCATATAACCGAATATCGAACTTTGAAACATTATGTAGGTTAATCAAAAATCTTATACCGCAAAATCTTATAACGCAAAACTTATATCCAAGGAAATTTCGTAGAAATTTACCGTTATAAATATAATACCACATATAATACTCTTTAATAATAGCATCTTAACTTACTTGTATCAATGATAAAGAATTTTTTTATTATTAAAAAACTTTTTCTTTTTATTTTCATATAATGAAAGTAATATACGTTTTTATTTAGTAGAAACTGAATCGAATGTTCGAAACCGAATCGAATATTCAAAGATGCTTCGAATACCACATCTTCCAGCTTTCCCTATCAATCGAGTCTCTGGCATTAAGGCGATTCATCGTGAAGTTGTTCACATGCACGAAGTCCCATGAAGCGTTTTCGTGATGGAGAAGCATCATTGGCTTCCCTCTTGCAACCGCTATCGTATGATCCTACCAACGATCCAGATCAGTTCAATCCGCTCAAGAACGTTAAGTTAATCGGAGCTTATCTCTACGACTCTAATAATACGATTCTCATTCAAATCACCCTCGAACAATTTTTGTCTCTTCATATTTCGATATTGTTATTTATTTATAGGAAAGGGAAACGGTACTCCATATAGAAAGTCTTCAACAAAATAAGTATCTTTACTAATCATATGTCCAGAATAACAATTAAGATAAAAGTTCATCATGCTCGTCGATATAAATGTGAAAAGTGTAACATTCAAATCTTAAATAAAGCATCAAATGTGTATAAATCATATCGTAGAAATTGTTACTTGTTAATATGCTCATGATTTGGTAATAATGTTTTCTTTTCTTCTAAACGAATACGAACAAACGACTTTAGTCAGATGATTTTAATATTTGAAAGATAGGCATACAAAAGACTATATATAAAAAAAAAAAAAAAACTATATATTATTCACTATCTATAATACAAACATAAATACAGCCATTATCAATCGCTGGTCTAATTTCTCGTTGACGTAATGCTAATAGCTTTAAACGGTAAAAATATTTGAAGTAGAATGAAGTAGGAAACGATTTTTACGTAATTATATAAAGAAAACTATCCTGGAAACATTTCAAATGGGGAACTACTTGGGACACAAAAGATATTCCTTGTTAAAGTTAAAGAACTTTGAAAATTACTTGGGTTTCATTAAATATTATGTATAGTAATCTTATTTAGAAACTGTTGTTTCTTGATGAGAAAGAATTCTTTCTATTGTAAAAAAAGAAAACGATAAGATAATATTCAAGAAGGTCATCTGAATATTATGAAAAAAGAAACATATTTTTCAATGATGTCAAAAGAAATATTTAAAAAGCTCAACTTTAAATGTTACAACTATAATTTGTATTTAATCTTATTAATTTTTCAATTTTTAAGATCCATGGACGTTTAAGAAACAATATAAATTTAATAAATATCGATATGGGAAAATTTATTTTTCACCAAAAATGTTACAAAAATTCTTGATCCATTTTGACAAAAGTATCGGGTCAAAAAACTATTGAAGTTAGCAAGCCTTATAGGACTCGAATTGCACCTACCGATCGACACATACACACGCACACTATTATAATCACACTCTTTATTTTAGTAACAAAACAACATCCGGCATGCTTTTAAGAATAAAATGTCGTCGCTCAACACACGACTTCAACGGTATCGCCTCATTCGCCGAACATCCGGCGCTATCAATATTCTTTTGTTTATAATGATTAAATTTTGGTTAGCGCATTAGATTATCACCATTTGATATTACCATTGACAATTTCCGCTTCTATATACGTGTACATAAAAATGTATTTTAAATATAAAAAATAAAAACGAAATGCAATAACAATGGAAAATTTCGTGAAAATCTTATATAAATAGCTGCGTTAAACAAACAATGTTCTAAATTCTTTTTAAAACGTCTCACACTAAAATACTTAAATACTTATCGCTTAAATATATCTAACTAGCATTTACGTCATTCGTATTAACTGTGAAAATATTTAATTAATCGGGTTAACGACAATAAAGCATTATCTTTTTTAAAAAAAAATCGAAATTACACGAAAAATCTAATCGAATTTTTTATATAATGCACGTTTCACGAATTTATTACAGATAAGGTGTTTTGGATAATGTTATAAGCCTTTCATAATATTTCAAGATTAAAGAGATTTGAGAAATCTGAAGTCTGTGAATTTTTTCAACGACACAATCACGTTTGAAAAGCCCATGCACGACACGTGGGAAGATACGAAATGTATGGGAAACGATAGCCGTCTATTTGCGTGCGATTTCGTCATTGTAGCCTTCTCGTTTCAACATCTTCGACCCCAAGCTAGATTAAATAAAAACTTGAAAGACAACAACATTGATATCATAAACATGCAATCATGTTCATTCTTTAACATTTAACTATGAGAATGTACTTGCTAAAATTGTAAAAAAGTGAACGTGTGGTTATATAACAATCATCTTATTTAATACTAGAATTACTAGAGTAAAAATCCTGTGCATATTACTATAAAAAATAATAATGCTTTTACATACTTTTAATATTTAAATATTTAATATTCATAAATTATTAATAACAAAGCAAGATTATCATATTTTTGTCTCTCAAAAATTTCGTTTATATTACACAGAAAATATGTCCATATAAAGATATATGTAATATAACACGTATCAAGATATAAATCTAATCATCAGGTCATAGGGCAATTTAAAAGAATTGAAGAAAAAGCAATACGAGTGACGTAATTACTAACATTATCAAAATCTATTTGAAACAAAATACTTATGCCGGAAAGAATAATGAAATTCTACGAGAGAGAGAGAGAGAGAGAGAAAGAGAAAAAGAAAGAGAGAGAGAGAGAGAGAGAGAGAGAGAGAGAGAGAGAGAGAGGAGATAGGTGTACCAGGTACGACGGTACGAACGTAAATGAGACTCAAGGTTAATACCCATTGAGCCACAAGAATGCAGGAACGCAACGAAGAAAGAACACTTTCATATATAACAACAAAGATAAAAAAAATTCAATATTATGATTCTCATTTATAATAAAATAATTTACTTTACAGTATTAAAATCTTTCACTGCTATAATTTCCTAGAGACATTATCACATTTTAGAAAGTGTTTCATAAATAAATATAAAGATACTAATAATCTCGTCGTAAACCAAAAGTTACTAGCATGAAATTCTTTCTAAAGTAATTTTACGAAAAGATGTAAAAGTTATTACAGCAAGATGTTTCGCCGTAATAAAAAGTGACAGAAAGCTTGAATAAAATAATTTGAACAAAAATTATTCCTCAATAACAGATAATAGTGTATGAAATAAATAATATATATATATATATATATATATATATATATATATATATATATATATATGTATCTGCACGCAATTGCACGTGACAATAAACGCTGACATCGACAAAACCGACAATGAGAACGAGGACGATATGGACAAAAGATTCTTCTCAAAATCGAAAAAAAAAAAAGAAAGAAAGAGAATGATTCACGATTCCACTATGATAAACGATTATTTTACGACCTCTTTTTTTTTTACTTTTCTTTGAATCTATTTCAAAAGGAATTATCATCGTCCCGTTGATTACATACACGTATATACGTACTTACATACACATCTGTTAGTGTATAGAAAAAGGCAGGACGTAATCCTGAACAGTATCCCGGGGATCCGGAGGGCCGTAAGCGGGTAGACACGCGCATGCACACGCGTACGCACGCTCTCACGTTTCTCCCGGGCCGTGACCCGACTGCGCACGAGCCGCGGAGAATTCCATCGTGAAAAGGGCTTCACGTGTTACAAGCACATACTGACGACTCACATACAACACGAAGAATCGTGCATACACATATTAAAGAAGAAATAGAAATATATACATACATATACGTACATACATGCTATTAGTCGAGTGAAAGAAGGTAATTGCCCGACAAACAAAGCCCAGCCAAGACAATACACACGTCTCGACATCCAAAATAGTTTTCTTCCCTTTTAACGAGCTCCTTCCCATTGCTGTCTCCCTGTTGGTAAGTGTAATCTTTGGATCTTTTATATGAAAGAAAACACGTTATTGCAAATATACGAAATCAAGTGCGTTCCATGAAAAACAAGATATATCCGTTTATAAACATCGACGATTTTCTTTCATTTTTAATATTATTTTTTCTTCGTCACTCTGACTACATCGTATCTTCATAATATAAGGAATCGTCGAATGTGCTGACGCAACGATGAAGAACAAAAATATCCGCTAAAATCATTTCATGTACGCGTGTACGTTCGTTAATTAAACGACGAAGATTTCTACATAGTAACAGTGGAAATATTGTAGACAAGATGATATATGTCGTTTCGATATATCCTCTTGAATAATTCATACGCAACGTCGTCTTTCTTATCAATTTTTAAGAAATATTAATTAACGAAAGTACAAAATGAAACTGAGAAAATAAAACTGAGAATAAAACGGTGTACATATGACACACACGTGAAAAAAACAACGATTTTGGTAAATAAGTCTACCTCTAATGATCGTAATGTTTACGCACGAGTGCAGATAAACACGATTCTTTCATGAATGGCGTACATACGCAAAATAAGAGAAACAGAAAGAAAAAAAAGAGAGAGAGACGAGAGAGAGAGAGAAGAGAGAGAGAGAGAGACAGAGAGAAAAAGGAAAGGAATACCGGGAGGGATCTTTGCCACGATGACCAAGTATTTTTATGTGAACGTAGGGATACTATCGGGGCTTTATGAGTTACGAGTACGGGAAGTTCTCCACTTACTAACACATAGACAACAAGAGCGGCAGCAACGACCGTGGAACCTGTCGTACCGGTTTCCAACTGGATTCCGCTCTGTCGTGCGCATTGATGGCATAAAGAATCTCGTGAACGGTGTATTCCTCGATCCTGACCGATCGAGATCCAATCGAGAGTAGATCAAGTACCGATCCTCCCACTTTAAATCCTACCCCATTCGTCTAATTATCGATTACTTTGATTCTTACTCGAACTCGAATGACAATAGACAATTCCGATTAACCAAGCTTACTCTCATTAAGCTTAATTTACTACGCTCTGATTCGTTACAAACTTTTCCTCCTACTTTTTTCTTTTTTTCTTTCTTTCTTTCGTGGCACTCACAGAAAAATTCGTCTCAAGATATTTTTTAACATTATTTTCATTCGGCGACATTCGATTAACGTAACATTCAAAGTATTAATTATAAAAGCAACGGTGCGAGCCATTAACTATCATTATTAGCGCCATCATTAGATAATAAGCCGATAAACAAAAGCATCTGCAATTATCCCGCTCTAATATTTTCATCGATACAAAATATACATATATATATTACATACTACACATATATATATATATATATATATATATACATATAGATAGGTATATATGTCGTACGTACACTAGGTATACGTATATACTTATTATGTGCTTTATTCTTCTATTACGTGTAAACGCGATATTGTTTTAATTTTTCTGAAGTTATTCATTCTTCTTCGTCATCATTGAAGCGATGACGGAAAGTCGAACGTGACAGAAAACACGTTAAAAAGATCAAAATTAACGAGTGTAAATGAATCATTATTACACTCTATCACTAATTTCCTTCTATTTAAATTTCCTTTGATCGTTATTCTTGGCATGGTGTTGTACATTGTACATTGTAATTGCCGTTGAAAAGAAATTCTTTTAAGTTCATTTAAAAGAAATCCTGTTCAATTCTTGTCCATTACACTGTGCATGTATTAATAATTTCTACATTCAAATAAAAGAAAAATGATATACAAGAGCAATATTTTTTATTCAAAATAAATAAAATAAGAATAACAAATATATTAACTCATAAGACAGTATATCATGTTTATATTCTGCTTTGTATTTCATGTAATGTGGACTAGGAATATTCATTTAAATACAGTGACTATGCATGACATTTTTAAAAGTCGAACTATTGCACACAAATAAAAATTCGTTTGTGAAAAAATATTCGTTACAAATTGAACAAAAGAGAACATGAAGCTTTAGCGCTAGCTCGAAAAAATAAAATATGTTCTCTTGTTTTAATTAAAATTTTATTTAAGGTATATGTACATTAAAATTCATGTTTCAAGTAAACGATCGATCAACAACTTACAAAGGTGTGAGTACGTGCGTATAGCATATTCGTGTAACATATGTGTACACAGACTTGTTACGAAGACGGAAATCCACTTTCAATAGCTGGAAAATTTACCGAGCTTCGGAGAAAGTCCTGATTATCTTGAAGAATTAATTTCCTGATAAGATGTAGAATTAATATAGAAAAAAAAAAAAAAAAAAAAAAAAACAGTGAGATTGAACAAGGTCAACGAACGTTTATATATATATAACGTTTTCATTATTAATACGTTACGGAATTACTCGATTTCGTAGATTTTATTAAAAACATTTTTAATGTTCGTTCATTAATATTTAATTCCAACTACCATCCGTAACAAGAATAAAAATTTATGAAATAAAAGGAATTTGGAAAACATGAGATGCCTCGTGAATTAACAAACGATAAAATCATTGAATTGAAATCAAAATAGAAGAAAATTTTAACAAATTGTACTACTTATGTAGGTCATCATAGCTAATTTCGTACCAAATCATATGATACGTTTATAGTTCGGAACTTACAACCTTATGATTTCTCTTTCGAGTACGATAACATTCACTTTGCTCGAAGTGAAAGTCGAATTATTCTACAGTGCGATATAGATGGTGTACCGATGACATCTTCGCGGGCGATTGACGATAAAGAATAGCGTTCGTTTCAACGATAAAACATAAAATAATATTTTAATAATGATGAAATAAAGCTATGAAATAAATACGAAAGAAAAACACGAATAGATACATCGGCAAGTTAGAAGCACGTATCGAATTTTATTATCTATCGTTAATTTAAAAACTACATGAGTAGAGGTTACTTAATGTAATAATATATTGAATATATAAAATATATACCTGCAATTTTATTTGAAAAAAGTGTAAAAAATGAAATCGATAGGTAAGAAAATCGAAAAACTAAACAGAATATTAATGACATATGATACTACAATTTATTTCAATAATAGTTAATCAATGTTCGACAACCCATAATAATTAACAAGATATATATTATGTAATTACTTGTACATTTAATCCATCAATAAAAAAATCAAATATCTATAAGTCGATACTAGAGGGTCTTTGAACGGTCCCTTCAGAATCGTTTCTAATTCGCTCTGTTACCCATCGTAATTTTTATTACGAAGCGAGTAGATGGATTGTACTTTCTCTCGTCCTAAAAATCCTCTCAATCGGTCGATCCGTGCTTGTCGTAATTTCTCGCGTTTGAATAAAAGGACAAACGATGCAACTCATTGTCAGTGAAAATCGTTTTGAAAAACGTTACACGACGTACGAATGAATTAATTATCTTCTTGCCATTTCGATATTCACAGCTCGTAACACTGTGTCTCTCTCCCTCTGTCTCTCTCTCTCTCTCTCTCTCTCTCTCTCTCTCTCTTTCTCTCTCTTGTTAACGAATTCCCTGATTCGTCGTTTCAAAGAAGAACGATAAATTTATTTTCATGAAATCACACTCAGCTTCTGCCATTAATCAATGACACACCGAAATAACTTTCGTCGGCAAAATAAGTTCCCCACCTTTTTTCTTTATCTTTTTTTGAATTTCTAAAAAAGGACGATTGGAAGTATCTGTACGTCGAATAAATGCGTACACGTACGTACGTATATACGTAGATCGCTTTCGTGCGATTAGAAAGCATGGAGAAATCTCTCGATCCTCGCAACAATCGTGATTACACTTGAAACGTTACAGCAGTCCCTTTTTTGTTTTTGTACGATTTAAAAGTTACGATTTAAATCAATAATATATCGCAAAAACAACGATTGACGATCCTAGAGTGCAAGGACCTCTCCTGTCATACACATATATATATATATATATATATATACCACTGTGTATACTGTTATAACGGGATCAAGCATCTCCCACTTTATTTTTCACATGACGCCTCTGGTTATGAGGTGGCTTCGTGA
The DNA here is from genome assembly GCF_912470025.1 of Vespa velutina. NCBI lineage: Eukaryota > Metazoa > Arthropoda > Insecta > Hymenoptera > Vespidae > Vespa > Vespa velutina. The sequence goes on from NC_062191.1 coordinate 7,585,453, forward strand.
TTTACTGTTTACCAAGCAGCGGTTGCTGCTCCCTTTGTAAAAATAGAATTTTATTCTTGATAAGGTAAAGGCCGTCCTACGCATCTTCATTCCTTTGAAATCCGTTAAAAAATAGAGAGAGAGGGAGAGAGAGAGTGAGTGAGTGAGTAAAAGATGCAGAAATAAAATAGAAGGAAAGAACGCTTTGAGACTTTCAAACGAGGAATTTTCTGTATTCGATTATCGTTCGAAACAGCTCTTTCTCTTGCTTGACGATTTCTTTCGTTCTTCGATTAAAGATTATGATGCTTTCGAATCATAGAAATCTAACACTTAAGCCTGATAAAAGATCAACTCGAGCGTGTTTTAAAAAATATCGTCTAAGAATGTTTATTTCAAATCTGCATATACATGACGTATATACGATGGATATGGAATTTTAACGTTTCAGATTTTGGCTTTATAGTTAATTATAACGCTTGATATTACGACTAAGAAAACCAACGTTTGCTATTTCAAGGATTATAGTTCAAGACGAAATCCTGATTCAAGTTAAGATATCAATGAGAACTCGTAAAATAATAATAACTCAAACTGTGTAAATTTACACAACGTCAAGGACGCTCGGAATAATCCTCCGTTTGTTGCATTAAGCTTTACCTGTGATGTTGAAATAGACACAATAGAATATATGACGATTGACAGAATGGTAGAATTTTGCGATCAGATAACAACGTTCGATTTTCTCTTCTCATTGTTAGAAATGAAAAAAATTTTTTGAGCTTTTCATCGATGCTCGTTATTTTAGAAAGTCAGGCAATTATTGAGGTCAAGGAGTAAATTAACGTGTCCTGAAGAAGAATGACAAAGCCATGAAATTAAAGAAATCATTATTTTTAATGGATGTCCTATTTTTTCGAATTAGTTTCTTATCGCTCTACATTCATTTTTCTAGATCTGTTGTTCCTAAAATATCTATTACGTCAAATCTATGTCCGTTCCACTTTTCCGCAATAAGTAGGATATTTGAATTTCTTAAAAAAAAAAGAGAAAAAAAAAACAAAAAAAGAAAAGTTAATTCAAGACATTTAAAACAAAATGAAAGTTATTTACTCAAGAGCATTTCAAGGCGAATATGTGAAAAAAATCATTGAAGTATGAAAGGAGCATTGAAACATTAGAAATCGAGATCGATATACGGAATAAACGATATTTCACGAGAGATATATACATACATACGTGCATACACACGTTTCGTTCCGTCTGAACGCTTCGGTCAAGGACTTGAAAAAGATCGGCGTAAATATATAATATAAATCGAAAAGTATTCGCAATTCGCCCGTTTACTCTCTCCGACGAGCGTCTTATTTATTCGTATTCGTATTCGTAATATGCGAAGAATGCTTGGCACGTTGATCGAGCGGAATAAAAAGATCGATGGACGAAATCGTATTGAAACGGAGTGAGTCGTTCAACCACTCATTCAACTACAATTGAATTGCCATCCCTTTCTATGCAAAACCTTCCGGTTCTCGATCTACAAGAGATTAGAAAGCTTCTTATACGGAAGTGCCTCGTGACACGATTTAACAGAGAAAAGATGTGAACGAGAGGAACGCGTTACACGATCGATCTTCTTCATTTCTTCGGAAAAAAACGAAGAAACAATGTCACGCTCGAACACGTGAAATCATTATGCCTTTAAATAACACGTTCCTTCAAAACTAATGCAACGAGAAAGAAAAAAAGTCAAACATTTTCTCTTTCTCTTTCTCTCTCTCCCTTCCTCTCTTTCTCTTTTCAAATTCCATATAACACGATTCGTAAAATTTTGTGAAAAATTCGCGTATCTTACTTTTCCAGAATATATGATGAACATCTATTATTTTGCAGCTATCAGACATGAGATAAATCAATCGTAAGAAAAGGGAAATCATTGTAATATGTGAAAAGAAGAGACACGATGAAATATTAGGATGTTCATTGATATTCCAAAAGTAACGACGCATTGCTCAAGGTAGTGAGCTTCTTTCGTCGATCGTAACGAAGACCTACTTCGAGTGAATAAGTACGATTTATTTTCATTTTTTTTATTTGCGAAACTAGTATCCTATAGCGAATGTTTTTCTTTTTTTTCTTTTTTCAAATGATAATCGTATTTTACGCACGTTCAGAATTTCGATACTATCGCGAAAACATATCACCATCTTTCGTGTGTGTTTACACTTTTAAGAAAGAAAATAGGAAAATCATGACAAGATGTTCATAAAAATTACAGAATTAAACCGATCGCATAAAGATCGAAAAGAATTATTAATTAACAACATTACACATATATACATACATATTAAAAATTGTTTTATAATTTGAGGAATGTGATCGTAAGTAAAAACTAAGAAAAATGTCGTACAGCATCCGTCAGTTTTGATTCATCAAGACGAGAGCTAGTATCAGTATCGATCGGAAAGTTCGTTTCTAATAATGGGAGCGACCAGAAGACTTACGAGAAGATGTTCGTGATTCTTGCGGCATTGGCGTGGCTGCCACGCCGTAAATACACAGTACGATTACCAACTTGCGTCCTCGTTATTGGATCTTGGGAAAGATTGCTGACACCAGCACTCGCATATGTCAACCAACGAAAGCAAAGAAACACAATCAAAATTACATTCGCGATCCGCGACACGGGCCACGGACCACGACTGAAGCCTATTACAAGCTCTCATCGCCGCGAGACGCTTACAGCGCTTCTACAGGGAGAAATTGAAACTACCAATTAACAAATTGATGATCAGTCGATAACAAATGTGTTCAACCGATTATACTTTCTAAATCATTTTAACAAGTATTTTAATTTGAAAATACGAAACATATAAAATATTTTCAAGATTTTTTAACATTTACATTAATACTGAGATACTTTAAAAACAAAGAAAAGACCATCGTGAGATTAATTATATTAACATGTCCGACAAATATTTACACAACAACGTTATAATTATTTAAATCTGTAGAAATTTAATATTAATCTGAAGCTTTATGTTATCATCTTTTGCATTGTCTGAAGTAATCTTTTATGAAATAATTGTGGTGCTTGGTTTGCAAATAGAAAATCCAAATGAGTAAATTTTTTAAATGGTATCTTATAATTATCCACCAGATGTTTTAATTCCTTCGATAATCGAAGAACATCCTAGAAAGAAAACAGAATAGACAATAAAGAAGCACTTTTTTTTATCATATCTAAATACAAATTACCTACCGTGACATCCGACAAAAAATCATTTTCGGCGTAATATAATATTATAGGTACCGAAATTTTAGATGTGTCATAATTAGGTGGTTCTCTGCTATTATAGATTTTTAGATTTTGCTCCGGTCCGTAATCATATTGCCGAAACTTTCCAGAAAATATCTCTTGATTATAATGATTTATTACCTTGTATGACGTACCAGCAGGAGTATGACCGAAAATTATAGGTAATAATGTCTAAAACGATGTAAAACTTTAGTGTTTCTTTCTACATTTGTTCAACGAACTAATAATATTGTTACAACTTACATCGTTAAATTGAGATTTATCAAAGCCACTAATCATGTTTAATCCCAGTGTGCACATTTTATGTCCCATGGTACCACTATCGCAAAAATATTTTAATAAAAATATTACTGCATTGTTTAGTGGAAATACTTCACCTTTACTGAAGTTATGTAACATCAACTGTAAAAACATTTAATTTTTGTAAAATGTACATGATGTATATATATAGACCAATATATTTCGAATAGATGAAAGTTAATTCTATGTACCGATAACTTAGCTGTAATAGGAGTTATAACATCTATAGGACTATTTAAATGACTCATGTAAGCAACTGGAGCAAGACTAAACATTAACTGAACTTTACTAGCAATATTTGGTCTTAGGGAGGACATTATGTAGAATCCTGTTGATCCCATAGAATGACCAATATAAGTTATATTATTTTTTGTTAAATTTGTAATATATGATATCATTGCTGGTATATCATATATACCATGTTCATGAAAACTGAAATAAAAAAATTATGTAAAAAATATTTAATAAATCTAGAATTTAAAAATAAAAATATTATTTTTATTAAATATATAAAAATCGATAAAACGCGCGATAATATCTTTCGATAGATGCGTGCATAAAGAAAAGAAAAACAAAATGAAGTAATAGCGGCGATTTGCGAGCAATAATAGTCACTTGCAAATAATATTCCAAAAGAATAGAATCTGTAAATATCACTTTTCTTTTTTTATTATTTTTTTTTTTTTTTTTAATAAAACCTTAGAAATATATGAACGTAAAAATATAGAAATACATACATACCTAAATTCCCAAAATTTGGAATCTGATGTTGACAAATACTTGTGCGCTTTTGAATAAATATTACCACGATAATTACCAAGCCATACGTCATATCCATAATCAGCTAATAGAAAAGCTAAAACAAAATGGATATTTTTTAAATAAATGAAAACAATTTTTCGATAAACTATAACAACTTCTTGCGTGTATGCACCGTTTATATTGGAGAAAATTAAAACAATAGACTTCATATCGAAACTAATTAGGCAATTCGCTTAAAATTACAAGCAAGACATCTTCATATTCATCAAGTATTCAAGAAAATGTTTTATAAAATTTCAGTAAAATTTTAAGCCATTTCGTTAATCGTAAACTTTAAATTATTTATAATAAAATGAGAACAATCTCTTAAATCAAACATAATTCTGGAAAATATCATGATTCATGCTGAACTTCACAAACAGAATTTAGAAATTTCACTTATATCAAAACATTTTCACGATGATTATGAAACCAGCATGAAAAAATATTAATGTAATAGATTATCCCAATTTATAGCTTATTTGTCGCAATTATATACGTATAATACTGAAAAATGAAACCATTAAATAAAGATTTAATAATATAAAAATGAAACACACAATATATATATATATATATATATATATATATATATATATATATATATATATATATATAGAGAGAGAGAGAGAGAGAGAGAGAGAGAGAGAGAGAGAGAGAGATATACCAAGAGAATTTTTTGGACCGGTTAATACCCAATGAGCAGAACTACAAAATAGGCCATGTTGCAACAAAACGGGGGATGATTTAGATTTGCCCGGAATTCGATGAAGCGTCAAAAGATAACCGTCTTCCGTCGATATATAATGTGCCTCGGAAGGATAACCATATTTTTGTATTAGGGGTCCCTAAGAAAAGGAACAAAAATATTAAATAAAAATATACTAAATATTGCAGGATTTAAAAAAATAATTTCAAAACAGATAAAAAATAATATTTCTGTGAAATCAAAGAATTAATTCAGGTGACTTGGAAATTAAATTTAATATAAGAAAATAATAGATATATTAATAGTATAAGGGTCATGAATGTAAAAAAAAAATCTATAACAAAATAACAGACGATGGTATGTTGTCTATCTTTATGTAAATAATAAAATCAACTTTTATCTTCGCCAATTACTTAAAAAATATTTCAATTGTAAGAAAACTATAAAAAGAAAATTATTATAAGAACTATTATAGGGAAAATGAAATTTATAGAAAATAATAAATTTTTTCAAAATAGGAAATGATCGAAAAAAACAAAAACATTTACACTTACAGTGTCGAGATCAATGTCCGGATTATATTTTCCATTGGTTGCATAATTATCGTTAGATAAAATCTTCTTAAATATATTAAAATTTTGTAGTGAATTATTTCTCCTAGATGCAATTGAATTAACAAAAATGTGAATAATGAGAAAATGTAAAAAAATTATTTTCATTTTAACCACGATATTTTCTATAGTGTTTCTTATTTTATTTTAACATATAAAAGTTTTATTAAAACGTCAAAAGATCTTTTGCTATCATACAACTAACATTACGCGCGACAAATGCTCAATTATAACATTTATACCAGACTGGAACTTTTATAGATGCGTCCTCGTAATGCTTCACAAAAAAAAGAAAAACGTATTCTTTACAATTATCAAATCCTAATCACATAAATTATAAAATGTTAATGTATATCACGGATTATTATAAAATGTCAGACACGTACATGTAATATAATTTTGACAAGAAGAGAACAATGAACGCAGACGTGCCCATACTCCTGAATTTTACCACGGAAGATTCTGGTATCGTTTAAGAAACGTGCTTTGTCTTAAATTTTATTTACGTCAGCAGAACTTCTCTCTAATTAATAAATTTTACGCGAAACATTAAAGATATCACATCTCAAGCGTTTATATAATTGTTTAAAATGTTAAAATATTACTATTTTTTATCAAGTTTATCTTTATATTAAAAAAAAATGACAATATCTTATACATTGCAAGAATAAGAACTGCTATTTTTTATATCTATCTTGTAACTGAAAAGATCGATTATGAAATTATATTATTAAGTATAATATTATTACATGTTGATTGATTTTATCTAATATTTCAAATGTATTTATGTCATCACAAAAACTGCATTTTATTATCGAATGGATGGAAAAAAATATCAAGATATTTCTAATTAACATTTATATGAAAATGAATACATATATCAAAAATAATATATGTTTAGTTAAAACGATGCATGCATACTTAATTATTATTAATTAATTATTTACTTAATATTGATTAATCCCAATACGAAGACTGTATAAGTAAAAATTATAAAGAAACGTTTTTATTGAGAAATAATTTAATAATCCGAATATTATTTTTCTATGATAAGCTTTATTACATTCATAAAATATTTATATTTGGATAACAATTTTAACTTATAGACCTGTTTTAATTTTCCTTTTATAATAACAGAAATATATTTTCATTATTTTATCATTTAAAATTGAATCATTTTCACTATTATATTATATGGTAGAGAAAAAGAAAAGTGTTATGAAAATATTTAATTAAGTAACAGATATATTAAGATATTGGAGAAAACATAAAAACTTGTATACATCTGTCAATATCGACAATGTTCCTTTTACTATCTTTATGCTCTATCTTTTAATGTACTTAATATTCTACTATAAACTAATTCCGGGGCTTGTATAGCCCACATAAAGTCGATATGATTAAACTTTTCATATGGTATTTTGTACATATCAACGATGTTTCTTAATTCCAGTGGTATTTGAAGTAGATCCTAAAAATGTTAAAAAGTTATTGTAAAAACGGTAAATTAATGAAAATCTATTGTAATTAAATATTACATACCTTAATATCAACAAACCAATCGTTTTCAGCGTAATAAAGTGCTATAGGTACTGAAATTTTAGATATATTATAATCAGGTGGTTCAATACTATTATAAATTTTTAAATTTTGCGATGTGCCGTAATCAAATTGTCGAAACTTTCCAGAATTCACTTCTTGCAAATAATGTACAACTGTTTTAGTTGAAGATCCAGCTGGCGCATGACCCAAAATTACAGGTAATAACGTCTAAAAATGAGCAAAATATTTGTATTAACAAAATATTCTTCAATCTATTTAATAATATAAATAACTAACAGCGTTCATTTGAGGTTCATCAAATCCAGCAAGTAAAAATATTATGTTACGACATATTGCAGTTTCTATAGAATTCATATCGCAACCATATTTAGCAAGAAATTTTATTAAATTATTATGTGGAAGAAATTCATTTTGACCTAAAACACGTGCGAGAAACTGCAAAAAAAACAAAAAAGAAATTTTTTATTCTCATAATATATATATATCTCAATAAATTATGAATATAAATAATTAGTAAACATTACCTGTAAATCACGAGAAAAAGGGGCCAAAAATCGTATAGGACTTTTCATATGAGTCACGTAAATAACTGGGGCAAGACTAAACATCATTTGAACTTTATTAGCAATGTCTTGTCTCATAACTGACATTACATAAAATGTTGTTGTTCCCATAGAATGACCAATGTATGTCAAATTACATTGTTTCAGATTTGTAATATATGAAATCATCGCTGGTAGGTCATATATACCCATTTCATGCCAACTAACGTACAAAAATATTTTATAAAATATTTATGTAAAATTAAAATTTTTTAACAGAAAAATATTGTTTCAAAAGAATACCTAAAATTCCAAAATTTCGGATCTTTCGTCGACAAACTTTTATGTGCTTTTGAATACGTATTACCGCGAAAATTACCAAGCCATACATCATATCCTTCATCAGCCAATAAATAGGCTATACAATAAAGCAAAAATTACTTACGTAAATAATTATTCAACAAAATTTAACAGGAATTGTGATTCTATCTTAAAGGCACAATCTTCAAAAGTTTATAGTAATTTAAAAAAAAAATAGAATTATATATACCAAGACCCTTTTTTGGACCAGAAATCACCCAATCAGCAGAACTCGCTAATAAGCCATGTTGAACTAATACGGGATGTGATCCGGATTTTCCTGGAATTCGATGAAGTGTCAAAAAATAACCATCATCAGTCATTACAACATGTATTTCAGAAGGATAACCATATTTCTTTATCAATTTGTCCTGAAATAATCAGTAAAGAATTTAGATTAGAAACATAATCAATATTATAATGATTATTTATAATTTCATAGCTTCTAAGGAATGTCTTTTTGTAAAAAAAAAAACTGTGTAATTTATTAAATAGTCTATAATTAAGATTTAGTACGATACAAACAAACTCTAGCTATTATAACGATTTATTATTGCAAATGTATGATTCAAAATGTATTCTTATTTTATTTATTAAATAAGATGATAAAATTCACTTTTACATCTAGATTATTAACTTATAAATCATTTATCGTTTACTCACTTATTATAAGTAAGAATTAAATTTACTAATAATAAAACAATTAGATAAATAATTATTAAGAAGAATAACAATCAAAGAATATAGAGATCAAGCGTATTCCTTAAATTTTATTAATTTAGATAAACTTACTGTACTAAGATCGATATCTGGATTAGATTTTCTATTAAACTCAGTAGAATTATCGAGCGCATATTTCTTCATTTGTTCATCATTTATAGAAATATTCTCCAAGCATGCAACCATCTTGACAAGAATGCAGATGGTGAAGAAAAATACGAAAATTATCCTCATCTTAATAGCGATATGTTACTTAGTTTTCTTTACTATTTCTCTTTATATAAATCAGTTAAAATCAAGGTCAGTAAACGTCAACAAATCTTCTGCCTTTGCTCGTTCAAAGATGTTACAACTAAGACGGCAAATATATTACTGTCGTATTAATACTTAAATTAATCTCAATCAAGAGCGTTTATAGATATGAAATCATGTTTACTCGAAAGAAGACAAAGAAAAATAAACTTATTGAAACAAGAAAGAATTTATTAATTCTTCATTATTTAATCATTATCAAAAACTTCGATCATAATATTATTTTAAATAAATAATATTATGTCATTTTCGCTAAAATAAATTTGTCATTTTCGGTACAATAAATGTCATTTTTAAATTGTCATTGTCGTTTTTAAAATAAAAGATATTTACTAAATTGGTTGATATTTTTGTAAAGTATAATTACAAATATAAATTTAAATCTATTTATTTTATATTTATAATTAATAATCTTTATTTTATATGATTACAAGGTACTTCTGAAATTTATTTTTCATCGTGCGATTGTTACTACGTTAGCAAATTAGAAAATTTTATTATTAATAAAGTGAAAACTGTCATACGATATAATGACATTTTTTTTCTCATATATATTGTAATATGCTTATACCAATTTTAGACGTTTCAAATTCACAATATCGTATAACTTTGATTTTAAATCGATTATAATGTAAGGTTGGAAATTAATATCACAAAATATTCTCTTTTTTGAAAATAAACATTCGACGGACCAAAAGCCATATACTAAATGCAGAGAAGATTTAGATTGTAATCCGCATTGAGATCCTATCCTACTCTCGTATCAATTCTCGAAATCAAATACATTTCTATAACTATTTTACTATTAAAGTATAAAACATTGAAAGAAATGATGGCAACATTTTCTAAGATCTAATTTTGAAAAGATTCACGTCAGAAAAATTTGACAGATTATTATCACTAATCGTGTTGTTTGAAATCAAATACGATTATCGAGATCAAAAAATTATTTGTAAATCATACTGTTAGATACTAATCAATAAAATAAAAAAATTTATAATCCGTAGCAGGTGTTACATTTCGATATCTAATATCTTCAACTTCATCATGTTTATTATCACAATATACTTATAGTATTATATTAAACGGTTTATCGTTATTATCTAAAGCATTTAATCGATTCCATGGTACCCATTTATACTTAAATTTTTCGCGATAATGCTATAAATTCTCAAAAACAAAGAAAAATTTGTATTATTCCGAATTTCCGAAATCTATAAAATCAAATATTTATGAATAGATGAAAGATATAGATAGAATTAGAGAAAGATAAATATATTTCGTTCCACTTGAATGATAATGAAAAATAAAATAAAATGATTAGCTTAAAAGATCATTTAGATGATCAAACAATTTAAATCAAATATTTTATTGAGCATGTCATTTTTGTTACAGCAATATCATGAAAACCTCCAATCGTTACATAAAAAGTGAAAGTTTAGACATGAATATTAATATATATGAGCAAATAAAAAATAGAACTTTCTAATATTTGTATTCCGTATCTAATAAACAATAAGTAAAATCTCATTACTTTAACTGCAACGAAATTTTTATAGTGCCTCTCTCGATAAAAAAGAGAGATATCGACCGAACAATTAAAGATCGATCGATATCTATTTTTCTATTCGATTGATCATACTTTTTTCAATAAGATTCAATGAAAATAAAAAATGTTGAAGTATAAACATGTATACTGTCGATTAATAAGATAGACTACTTATATAGACTACTTATGCGTATTTAATTTTATTTTAGTTTTTATATTATTATATTAATTATGTATATTTTCTAATACTTTCAATAATTCTCATGTAAGTTAATTATTACAATGTCATAAAAATTTTAATGAAAAAAAATAAAAGCATAAATCTTTGATACATCTATTAATATGTTTCTTTTACTGTCTTTATACTTTAGCTACCTTTCATTGTACTTAGTATTTTATCATAAACTAACTCCGGCGCTTCTATAGCCCATAAAAAATCTAGATGATTAAACTTTATATAAGGTATTTTATATTGATTGATAACATTTTTTAATTCTCTTGACAATCTAAGAACATCCTAAAAATGGAAAAAAATAGAATAATAAATATAATATTTTTAATTATTCATTGTGTTATTAAATGTTACCTACTGTAACACTCGCACACCAATCGTTGTTGGCATAATATAATACTATAGGCACTGAAATTTTAGATGTATCATAATCAGGTGGTTCTACGCTATTATAAATTTTTAAATTTTGTTTTGGTCCATAATCAAATTGCTGAAACTTTCCAGATTGTATTTCTTGTGCATAATGTACCATTGTTTTAGTTGAAGCACCAGCTGGCAAATGTCCAAAAATTACAGGTATTAATGTCTAAAATACAATGAAAGATAGATAAATGTGTTTCAGTTTGTTTAACACACTAAATATTTCTGTAACATACATAATTGAACTGAGATTTATCAAATCCGAAAAGGGCAAATAATATATTGCTGCATATTTTATGTTCCAAGATATTAATATCACAACCATATTTGGCAAAATACTCTATTAACTCATTATGTGGAAGAAATTCATTGTTACCTAAAATATCTATAATCAACTACAATTAAGAAAAAGAATACTTTAGTTTATAAAATTTTTTGTACATTTGTAAAAAATTTTAGTACATTTTCAACTTTAAGAGAATAGTAAATTACCTTTAAATCATGTGCAAAAGGAGCTAGCAAACGCAGAGGACTTTTCATATGTTTCATATAAGCAACTGGGGCAAGACTAAACATCATTTGAACCTTGCTAGCAATATCTGGTATCAGGGCGGACATTATATAAAATGCTGTTGTTCCCATAGAATGACCAATATATGTCAAATTGCTTTGTTTCAGATTTGTAATATATGATATCATCGCTGGTAGATCATATATACCCATTTCATGCCAACTAACGCAAAAATATTACATTTCATATAAAACTAGGATTTAAAAATAGAAAAAATATTGTTTCTAAAGAATACTCATATATTATACTATTAAAAAAAATATATAAAGATATATAAAATTATATATTATACCTAAAATCCCAAAATCTGAAATCTTTTATTGATAAACTTTTATGTGCTTTTGAATAAGTATTACCACGAAAATTACCAAGCCATACATCATATCCATGATCGGCTAATATAAAAGCTATAAAATAAAATAAGAAAATATTTGATATAAATAAAAATATCTTATGAAAAATTGTTACTTTATTTTGTACGAATAAAAATAATCTTTAAATAAAATTGGAAATATACCAAGACTCTTTTTTGGACCAGTAAGTACCCAATCAGTGGAACTCCCTAATAAACCGTGTTGCACTAATACTGGATGTGATTTGAATTTTCCCGGAATTCGATGAAGCGTTAAAAGATAACCATCCTCCGTAGATATAACATGTGCCTCGGAAGGATAACCTTCTTTTCGTATAATTTGCGGCTGGAAGATATCAATATAAAAGATTACAATCAAGACATATAATATTTGTTATAGCAATTAATTGTACAATGAAATAAATATAAATACATAATAGAATTTGAATCTAGTACAATACAAGGGACATTTACTTATTTAGAATAAGAGATTATCTTTTAAAAAAATCACTACATGAATTAAAAAAAAAACGTTGAAATATAATTCATATTATATTTTTATCTGAATGATAAAATCTCGTCTTTATTCTGTACTAATAAATCATTTACTACTTAACAAAAAAGAATTTACAAAAAGAGAAAAAAAGAAAACGCACTTAAATATAGTCAATGACGTAAATTTATAATATCGTATGAATCGTACCAATCATAAACAAGTATGGATAGATTTATATAATGTTTCTTTAATAATCAAATTTATATTTAACAAAAATAAAAAGTCGTTTCTACTTACAGTATTAAGATCGATATATGGATTGTATGTTTCATTATTAGAACCATGACGATACTTTGATATAAATTGTTCAATTATTTGAATATTCGGAAAAAGCGTCAAAAGTGCAACCTCAAAAATTAAAGTACAAATGATAAAAATATATAGAAAAATCGTTGTCATCTTAATTAGAATGTAATAATGTTCCTTGATTTTCTTGGTGAAATAAGTCACAGTAAATGCTTAAATAACACACTTGTTTTGATCAGAAATGTTTACAAATTTGACATTATACATTGTTTTTATAAAGATTTACTGTACTTCTGCTATAACAAATTTGTATTATGTTCTAAATGTCTTCTTTCCTATTATTTACGTATATCTAATCGCATGCTATATATTCGCATTACTAAGCTTTTATGCGCAAGGTCAAAAAGTTAACTTCCCTCTAATAACATATATACAATTAATCTCATAAATATTCGGATAACGTAATGATAACAAAATTATTGCTTCATATATTTATTCATATGCTTAACGAATTTATTTTGTTGTAATAGGTTGAAGTACTTCAATACACATACGTACAAAAGCGTTACATCCTCCTCCATAGTCAACGGACTAAAATTCCATAAAAAACTTATGGGATTTACTGGATTGGAACATTAAAATAACGCCGATAAAAACAAAAAAACATATGAAAACTCATTCAATAGAAGAGTGGGGACGTATACCGCAAAATTATTTAGAAAAAATAATTTTTCATATGCCTAAGCGTGTAAGAAAAATAATTAAACAAAAGGGACAATTAACAAAATATTGAACAATTGTTATAGTTTAGTTTATGTATTATCAAATAATTATGAACTGTTAAGTGGCCAAACATTTTTGAACTGTATTTAATTTTGATTAAAATTTAATATGTATAAAACAATAAAAAATAAAGTATATATTTTTGTACATATATGTATTGGAATAAATACTTTAACCTATTACAACAAAATGGATTCAGTAAACATAGGATAAATAACTATATGAAACGATAATTTTGCAATCATTACGGTGTTCGAATATTTGTGAGAGTAACTGTAGACTTTATTGAAAATGTTATTACAAAATCTCAATAAAAATTTATTATTTTTATTATTACAGTTATGTTTATTAAAAAATAATTATAATTTAATAATATATTATATAATAATAATATACAATTTTTCAACGCGTTCTATTATCAATAACGAGACAGTAAAAAAGAAACACATCTAATGGTGCGAAAATCATATTTTTTATCTCTCTTCGTTCCTTCATTTAAATTTTTGAATATGATATAATTAACAGTTTTTAACAATTAACAATTATGATATAAAGTCTGATCAATTAAATTTTGTTTTATTTGAAAAAATGATTATGCATATATATAAAGAATAATAATAATTCTAATGAAAACTTCATAACTAAATTCTCAGTTAGATCTAGTGAGATATAGATCAAAGTTATTTCATAAATAGCATAAACTATACTAAGCAGATAAAAGGGAAAATAGAAATCGGATTTTGAAGTATATATATTGTAAATGTATCTGAAGAATAAATGTGTGAGTTCTTACAAATATTATTGATTTATTTCTTTCAATATTTTACTTAAAAAAATACGTAATAATATAAATGTATATAAATATAAAAATAATAGTTTAATTGAAATTTAGTTAATTTTTATTTTCCAAAAATGAAGTTCTCTATCACTACCTGCACAAATATATGGATATTTATAATGCCAAGACAAACCTCCTACAATTTTAACTTTCCCATGTAATATAACTTGTTTTAACTTGAAGTTACTAACTTTTAATAAATTATCAGGTCTGCCAATACTTGCTACAATGTGTTCATAAGTAGGAGAGAATTTTATTAACAAACCACCTTCTATATAAAGTGTCCCAGATTCTAATGGTCGACTAAAATCATAAATTTTGTTATTATATTATTTATGATTACATGATCAAGAAATAATAAATTATGTAATTGAACTCTTACCTTGGTCTAGATACATCCCATAAAAGTAATTCTCCAGCTGCTAAAGAAACAACTTTTAATGGATTAGAACCCCAATCCGCAGAGGATAAAGGAAGTACTCCTGCATCAAGTGAAATAATTGCTTGTTGATTTCTAACATTATACATATGGATCAATCCATTTTTTTCTGCAACTAACAACTTTCCAGATTCTTCACTATGCCAGCATACACTCATACCAGGTGATGTTAAATGAAATGTTGAAATACATTTTTGATCTTCTTTAACAGCCCAAAGCTTGCAAGTATGATCATCAGATGTTGATGCTAATAATTCACCCTCAGGTTCATAAGAAATTGAATTTATATAATCTATATGGCCTTCTAAAATCTTAAATAATATAATTTATTTTATAAAACCTGATTATATGATTTATTATTATTATTATTACTATGTTTTCTAAGATAATTTACCTCATATATATTAACATCATTTAAATTACTATTATACATTCGTATTCTAAAATCTGTACCAGCAACACAAAATGTAAGAATTTTAGGAACAACACTTAAGGTTGTTTCTGGACTCCATGCAATAGCATTTGGTCTAGTGTCATGATGAAATGTTCTTATTAAATTATAAGCTATATCTTCCACAGTATCATCTTCATCCTACAAAATTTAATAAATGTATTAATATATATTTTATATAATAGATTTTATTAATATATCAAGAATTATAATTTTAGATAAGTTAGAAATACTCCCACAAAGTTACAATACAACATTTAATACATTAAAATTATTTACTTTACATCAAAATTTGATTTACCTGAAATTTGATTGTACCAATTATGACTTCTTCTTTCAAACCAATACAAATCAGTTGTTGAGACCATTCATAAGGAGAAAACTCTACACAATAGATTTGTCCTGATAAATTTAATTTAATTGTAGGGGGTGTACTCAATGTTTCATCCATTTCTTGTCATTAATTATAGAAAGGTATACATGCGTCAAAATTAAGCGGCATAACCTTAAAAGCATACACAAGAAAAATCCTCGTGGTTCTTAATTATGGGTTGTTTATGACATATTGGTTGGTAGAAATGTATTCTAGTTTTTTCTTTTTCGAGATATAATCATAGAAAAAGTATAATGTAGATTGATATAAAGTTAGCAAGTAATTCATATATTTGTCCAGAAATGTTTACATATATGATATATTACTATATTTTTTTTATATATTTAATAAATAATTTTTAGAAATTAAAATACTTTTTTTTTCGTAGGTACTTAAGTTCATTTATAAGTATAATAAGTAGTAAAATACAATCTTAAACTATTATTATTATTGTTAAATGATTTTCATAAACAATGTTACAAAATGAATGAATAGTGACTGTAACTTGATTGGCTAATGATTTAAACCACAATGATCTAATCTTAAAAAATTTAATTAAAAGCATAAAAATAATTATTTATGTAACAGTACACTATATTTGTCTTTTGCATTATTTATTTTAAACCTAGCGATATATTTATTTAAGTGTAACAAATTTCATAAATGTGATAATGGAATGAAATTACTAAAAGAGCTCAAATTTAATTAATATATTTAGATTATGATAAGTTGCATTTGTATGTCGAAAATGAATATATACAATTGTCATGAAAAAATAAAAATCCTAGATGACTCATATTGATGTTTATTTAGAATATATCTTGTCATTATATAAAAAATATGTAAATATTTCCAAAAATCGGATTTTGATACATATGTATACAAAAATGTTAAAAACATATTGTAATTTTTCTATACATCTATTGATACTATTTTTAATTTTTAGAGTTTATATCTACTAATTTGTTTTTGGGACTAAGAGATTTAAATCAGCATTTGTCAATGATGATCCTAAGAACTTTTCTTCACCACCACGCACAGATAAATTTGTTGTAATAATATTAGTTTTTCTTTCATCCATCATTGCAGCTTGTAACCAGTTTGAACTGTTACATTTTGTGCAACTATGCAGAGGTAATTTTTCAAGACTAACTGTTCTGTTACCACAATCTGAACATTTAAAGAATCTCTTAATAGCATTTATTACACGAATTGGATGTTTTTGTTTTTTACAAAAGTCTGAACTTGAAAATGCAGTGTATTTACATATTAAACATATTACAGCTTTGCACTCTATTTTAAAGGTTGATAACATCTTTTTTTCCATTTTTTCCGTCATTTCCAATTTATTGAAATATTTTTCTTTTTCTTCTTCATATGATTTTTCTATGAGATCTACATGCACAGATTTAGTTTCCATTAATTCCTTAAAATTATTTGGTAAAGAATTAGACTTTTTTGATTCTTGTGTTTCTTCTATGTGTTCATTAATTTCCCTTGTACGTTTGGTACCCCTTTTTTCGTTCTTTTCCAAACTTATTTTATTTGGATCTTTAGGTTTAATTATACCATTTTGTTGAACCCATTTAATAGCATTTCTTTTTGCAATATCAATTTGTCTCTTAGTAATAGGTTGAGAAAAATCAATTTTACCATTATTGCAACCTATACCTAAACGTGGCGTTGATAATAAGGATATTCCTGTATTTATCATTTTCTTTTCTTTATTTTCTGTAACAATAAGATTTTTATTTCCAGTACTTGTAGATTGTGAAGATGATGGTACTAATTCCATTTTTAATTGTTTATTACTATTCCAAACTTTTAATTTATTTATTCTTTCATGATCTTTTGCTATTTGATTATGTTGTAATTCTACAGAAATGATTCCTTTTTTTATTTCTTTGTTATTTTCAATAGATTTAGATCTATCATAATGTGTTTCAGAAAGAAGAGCTAAACGTTTTTGATCATGTGTACGTAATCTGTCACTTTCCTTTGCACGAATTGGAACAAATGGTTGCATACCATTACTATTAAAAATTCGTGATGTTTGTTGAGATTTACTTTTAGGAAAATCTGATGAAAATCCACGAACACTATTATTATTTGATCCTAAATCTGCTCGTTTGGAACATTTTTTATATTCTTGTTTGACATGATATATACAGAATTCACATCGGTTAATATTTACAATAGAAGTACATGGTTCTCCATTTTTCTTTGTTGATTTGCATTTTCCCATATCTTTTGATTTTCCAATGATCAACATTTTTTGAGGAGTATCAATAGACAATGTTGCCTGATCAATGTAATCCTTAGATTCTAGAATATTTGGATTTAGAATACCAATTACAGTACCAAGAGTAGTTTTCCAAAATGTTTTATAAGCAGCACTAAATAAAAAAATAGAAACTGTAGTCATGTTTTCAGATAAATCACTAATTTTCCATATACTATATGATGAGCCTTTTTGTGAAGTTTTAGTAGGTGATTTGTTAATTAATACTCCAGCTATTACCCAATCATTAGACAATGTACCTGATGCTATACATGTTTTAATTTTTGAGATTGTTATAGCTGATTTACCGTTCATTTGTTCTCTCATTTGTTTAGAAGATATAAGCGGATTAACAATTCTTATTCCAAAAAAAGGATCACTGTACACACTATTTTGCACGGGTGATAAATTTTTAACATTATTGTTCGATGTAATACTTTTAACAGAAAGTGATCTACTATCTCTTTCATATGTTGCAGAAATATCTTTCTTTTTTACTTCATCTTTCTTTAATAAAAGTTTTACATTACGTCCATATTCAGAATACTTTTGTTTTTCAAAATAACGTTTGTCTTCATCATCTGAAGAATCAATATTGTCACCAAAAAGTTCGTCAATATTTTCACTATTATTTGCCTTCTGATTACTAGTGTTGCACTTACTATTATTTATTTTGTCAATACATGTACTATTAGATATAGAATCCAAAAAATTATAGTCCATTTCTTTAATAGTTTTCGTTTTTGTAGATTCATTTTCTTCTATATCACTGTTTGATAAAAGATCATTCAAAATATTAGCTCCATCAGAATCATTATCACTATCCATATTTGAAATCGACAAATTTTTAATAAAATATAAACATTAATGTTATTTACCGCCTTTTGTCCTTAGCGTATAAGACTTCAGCGACAAATATGGCCAAATATTAACTACAAGCGCACTAGAGAAACATTGTTCCCACGTGTTCTCATTGCATATAAGCTTGTGTAGGTTATAATCCTCTAGCATGTAACATAGCATCAAAGTCAATTAAAAGTTTGTTTGTTTTTGTTGATATTAAATGTATTTATCGATCTGAAGAACAAGATTTAACTCAATTGAAATATTAAATTGAAATTATTTTATATTTAATGTGTTTAACGAGTTATGTGATGTTTAAATAACTAGATTATTGTTTAAATATTAGATTATTGTATTCTGTGTATATCATACATTGTTAAAACAATTGTAAAATTATCAAAAGTATTAATTTTTTAATCTAAGATATTCGAAAAGAGAAAGTTTCAATATTCATTATGGGAAGATATGATTTTTTGAAAATTCGCAAGAAAAACAATCACGCGAAATAACATGCGGAATATACTCAAGAGAAGACAGAGATCTTTGTGTAACAGCAAGTAAATTGGCTATATTGTTTGAATATAGTTTGTTCTTTTAAATATATTCTTTCTTTAATTATTAGAAATCATCATTATCATATATAATGTAGGATGTAAATAATTTATATAATATTTAAGTATATATATACATATATATATATATATATTTCTTTTTTTACTTCTTATAATTATTCTCATTATTATATTATATATCATTTCTATTGTAATATTAATAATACAATATCAAGAGAACTAGTCCTACAGAAGAAACAACGAAAAAAATAGTGCTGGGAGTTTTACTTTATAGATAGTGTGGAAATAAATTAATGTTTTGATTTTTATAAAAATAATATATAATATATAAGTATATATTCACTAATTATTATTTTTGATCAAATAATTGACAGAATCTTGATTTTAGTTACAATTTTATATATTTCATATTTGTTTATAGAATTCTACTATATCCAATCTATTTATTTATTATTAGCAATGTAAACTATTAGTACTTTAAAATTCAATTGTTCATAAAAATTGTTCAAATTTCATCAAGTATTATTATCAAGTATTACCTGTAGTCCATTGTTGGCATAAACCATTATAAAACCAGGGATGACGAAAAGCTTTAATGTGTTAACGCTATATAAATAACCAATTGTAATTTCATGCAATCATTAACGCGGAAATATGACTACGAGTTAATGTGTCAAATAATATAATTTTCTTTATTTATAATTCTGCAAAATAACTTATATAAATATAGTTGACACTTTTTATATTATATATTAATATATATATATATATATAAATGATAATAAAAAATGTCACTAGAAACGATCAAAGCTATAATAACAATAATAACGTAGTATATATAATAATATAATATTTACAGAACTCAATTTGATAAATTAATGTCACAAATAAATTTTTCCTCAGTAAAATTCATGTCTTACAAAAAATTTAACAGAAGGCCTCAACAATTTTAAATACATGTAAGTTTTATATAATATGTTAATCTATTCTGGTCTATAGTATAAAGCAGTTTGTTTGCTTGCAAATATAATAAGTTTACTCTTGCTTAAAGCATGTATGGTAATACACACATACACACACACACACACACACACATCATGTATGACATAAATTGGTATTACTTCTGTTTAAATCTTTCTGCATAAATAACATACATACATACATACATACATACATACATACATACATACACATATATATATATATACATATGTATATGACAAAACTATTTACTGCTGTTCCATTTTCTACATAGCCTGGAGAATATATCGTAATTTTCAATACATTTAAGAATTGTACTCTCATATTACAAGCGTCATCCTGCGTATATCCTCTTTAACATTGTATATTATTTAAGTGGAATAATGTAAGAAATAATACTTGAAATTAGATTCTATATATATGGAATTCTAAATAAGAATTGTGTATTTTATAAGGAAGGCAATCAACACAATCCACCCTCATAATCATCGGAATCTTCATTAGTATCCAAATTGTGTAGAGTTGTATTAGATATCTCATCTTCCACTTTATCTGGTATTTGTTCCATTGTATCACTAGATACAGAAACAGCAGTAGCAGATGCAGCAGCAGTAGCACCAGCAGCAGCAGCAGCAGCAGCAGCAGCAGCAACAGTAGCAGCAATATCATCTTTCTATTGAATGAATAAATCATAAATATATTGTTAATGTATATATAAAAGAAAATTATAAATATAAATATGCTCATCATATATACTTACAGAATTGACTTCAGCTTCAATTGTAGCTTGTCCAGTTAATTTGTTAGCATTAGGTGATACATATGATTCTGCTGCATTTGCTCTAATACCTACAGGTGGTACAGCATATACTTGTTGTGGTAGAGGTAAACCTCGAGCAAGTTTTGCATATTCAACATCCATGTGTTTAATAAAAGGACTGTTTAGAGCAGATCTAGCTGCATCTGCATCTTCATTATCATATGCTTGTAAAAGCATTTCCAAAGTTTGAACCTATTTAATAAGTTAATGATGTTAGTTAAAATTAATTAAAGATAATTAGTAGAAAGCATTTTATATAAAACGATATTTATTTTTAAAAATACCTCAGGTGCATCACAATAATTGCCCCATTCTTTAAATGCTTTTTCTGCTGCAACTTGATCACCACGTGCTAATTGTACTAATACTAACGCTACTGCTAGACGGCCTACTGATGGTATATGATCTATTTGTTGATGCATTCCTATTTCTCTGCGAATGGCATCTGCAGCTTGATCATACATTTGAAGTTTTACCAGAAGTCTTCCTACCTTGCTCATATATTCTGCTGCTTGTCTTGGACTATCTTCACCCTTTAATTGAAAAAGATTTTTTATACAGTTCATATTAATATTATACAATAAGTAATTTATACCATCAGAATATCTGCTGCACGCTTAAACAATTCTAAAGCTTGTTCTGGCTGTGTGGATTCTACCATTTTTCCTGCCTTATCAAGTACTGTAGCACCTGATTCAGGTGAACCATGTTGTTGATATAAAGAACAAGAATTATGTGCAAGTTTTGGTACTTCTGAAAGATTGCCCATTTCTTTGCAAATTACTAAAGTTTGTTCTATACTCCTGAAAATATATCTTGATGACTTCAAGTACAAGATAATATTAACACTTTTCTTTATAGTTAATAACAATTTAATACATATAATAATGAATACTTACTTTGCCGCATGAAACCATCTATAATATAATTCAGGATAATAAATATAATTAAATATATAATAATATCAATTAATTTTGCTACTATATATATATATATATATATATATATATATGTATATATGTGTATATATATATATATATATACACATAATACGATAATATTGATTTATGAAAGGATACGCTCTATTTTGTTTGTAACAATCAGAAGCTTTCATCAAGCACTCTCTACATTGTTGATATGATTTGGCAATTCGAAAACAAGTAGCTAAAATGAGTTAAAATATATATATATTATTAAGTCACATCATTTGCAAAAGTGATCAATTATTTTACCTGCATGTGTATATTCATCAGCAGCAAAATCGAAATCGGGCTTCCATTTTAATAAAGAAGTTTTTAAGCTGTAACAATTATAGCAAAACAAAAATTTTTTATTTCGTGTTGAAAATTAAGTTTTTCACATTATTTCTTTCGTTATTCAATAATAATACCTTTTCTCGGCTTGCCGTATGTGAGTATTGCCTTCTTCGATCTTTGACATTTTTCTCCAAATGATGTCAGTTGATAATTAATCTTCACTTCGACAATTCCTTTTGTTAAGGAATAAAACAGTGTTCGATTCCGATATTACTTGTGACAGATACTTCTTGTCAAAGTACTGTGCACTCTTTTAATTCCCTAAAATTGATATTTTTTAGTTAGAACAAATGTAAAACAAGATTTTTTCGTACTCAATATATTTGTCAACGCAAGATGGCGTTGTTCGACACAAATGTAATCGTTTTTATTGGTCCTATTTACAAACTCAGTAAATAAAAATATGATATATAAATAAAAGGTTTATTGCGATTGACTTAATTAATTATTATATTTATAATCATAAATTACAGAATATATTTCTTTTTGGTTTTGACAATAAATCAAAATAAGTTGATAAATGACATCTGGCGACGGATTATAGAGTATCTATAATACATTCATAATCCGTTCTATTTCATTTTCTTTAGTTTCGATATTATGATCGAACTTTTGTGATTGTTTACTACGATGGCCCTTAGCGGAAAACAGCGGGAAAGCAGTAAAGCAGTGCATTGTAAAACCTTATTTTTCGTTGGAAGTATTACATTTCGGAAGAAGTACAAACGTGCATGTACACATATAATATTAAATATTGAAGGTAAATGCAACATTTAGACATTACTTTAAATTTATACTTTTCTATGTGTAATGATATATAACCTATACAAACTGTGTATTACTTTGTTTGATAATATATATAAGTAAATATATATTGATAAAATATTAAATAAACACTAAAAACACTTTATATTTATATAATTAAAATAAATATTATATAATACTTATTTTATTATATTATTTTCATTTATAAGGAATTATTTTTTTGATACATTCAACTTATTCGCTTTTTATTCTTTATTTTCTTTACTTAGGCTTTTACACAAAATAATTAAATGGCTGAACGATTAGAAGATTTAAACCTTCCAAATGCAGTTGTTACTAGAATTATAAAAGAAGCTTTACCAGATGGAGTTACTATAGGAAAAGATGCAAGAACTGCTATTGCAAAAGCTTCATCAATTTTTATTTTATATTTAACATCGTCAGCAAATATAATAGCCAAAAAAGCAAATCGTAAAACTATTAGTGGCACAGATGTTATACAGGCAATGGCAGACATAGATTTTGATCAATTTGTAGATCCTTTACAAGAATCCTTAGAAAATTTTAAAAGAACTCAAAAAGAAAAAAAAGATGCTACAACAAAGAAAAAACAGATCAAAAAAGATGAAGATGAAGTAGTTGAAGATGAAGATACTGGAAAGGAAATTACAACTTTATAACATAGTTGACAATAACTTTTTGTATTAATACTTCTAAATAATATAAAGTCAATTGCAAAAATGCAGTTTTTTTATATTATTATATATTTATTATTATAACCATTATATATAATAATTATCAAATATAACAGTATGATGTTCACTTTTTCATAGATATATTTATTCTTTTATCTTGTGAAGAAGGGTAAAAGCATCACTTACATTTTATAATTACAATAATTTTTGTATATATTTTTTTATTATATCATTATAATGATATAATTCCGTATATTTTTTTTATCATACAGTTTAATAGATTAATTTTGTACATAACCAACTTATATCTCAATATTATACGAAATGTTTACAGTTACTATAATGATTATTAGTTATTTATAAAAATGTCATACAAATGTTGGTTTACAAACATTTTATTCTATATATTTTTAGCCGTTTTTATTAGAATAAATTAAATTTCGAAATTAACTTAGGTTACTTATTTTTGATTTAAATATTCAATATCATTTATAGAGCATGTAGAAATAAAGTTATATTACTATAGAATCACATTTAATATAAAACTTGAAAATTTTGTAACAGACTAAGATATTAGAAGCTTAATCTATTTATTCAATTTTCATTATACTTGACTTAAATGCAAAATTATTTCTTATTCTACAACCTTTTATAGATTACTTAGAAAATTTGACTAACATATTTATTCTTGTTATAGAAATGTGATGTATATTGGAGATTGATATGTTATAGTAATATTTTATATATAAAACCTAGCTCTTCAATTTTAGTATGGTTTCTCCAAACCAAATATATAATTTTTGTATTATTTGATTATGTATGAGAAATTTTTTAAATAATATCCAAATTTTTTTTCTTGTTTAAAATATTACTTTTTATAAGAAACAATAGAATAAAATTATATCTATTTTTTCTAAATTTGTTTTGTGTGATCTATTTCCAGTAGTTTTTCAATTGAATAATATACATAAACTATCATATTGCACATATTTAGATTATTCCTAAAAATAAAATCTGTAGACAACATAATTAGAAGAGACCATTTTATTTAGCAATATTTAGTTATATTTCAATAATAGAAAAATTATAAATCTTTAAATTTCACTTGAGTAATATTTATGTCATTTTGGCAAACTTCATCCATCTTAATTATTTATATTTTTAGTCATTAGAAAGACATGTATATGAATATGTAGTATTCTTATTTTTTTATTATGACCATAGATGCTTTTATAAAAGGAACATTTTTATAAAGTTTATGTTAGATTGTATATCTAATTTATTAATTAAATTAACGAAGTTTGTTATAGAGAAATATGAAATGCATAATAAATAAATGATCACACCTAAACACAATAGTAAACATAAGTTATTAGTAAAAATGCTGCATATATGTAATAGATTTTCTTTTTATTATGTGTATATTACGTACTGTATCTTAAAAATAACCAGTAACTGGTTCTCTAATTTTTTAAAAAAGGCATCTCATGGCTTATGGCTTTAAAATTCTCATTTTGCGTTCTATAATACTTCGGCACATGGGACACTTCGATGAAACCATATTTGCACAATTTGAGCAACAACACAAATGTCCACATGGTAGAAAAATTACTTCACACTATAAAAATCAAAAACAATAAGAGTAATGATATAATAAATTATTTTCGTAGATTTATTTATGTTGTGGTAAAGAAAGATAAAAGCATTATAAAAATTAACAATATTTATCTAATAAAAAATATCTATTAGACTCACCTGTAAATCAAGACAAACGACACATTCAGCAGTATTAATACTTTTCCCAATATCAAGTTCGGGTTGATTATAACTAGTAGAAGCTTCCTCGGGTGGTGCAGAAGGCAATATTGATGAATTATCTTCATTTGTTTTTATTTCAGCCAAATAATTTTCAGCAGCCATCTTTATAGCAGCGCGATCCCGTTCATTTGTTATACCAATCTGTAAAGTTATGTTTTAAGTTGTATATAAATAATTAAAAATATATTTAAATTATTAAATTAACTATTTTAAAAGTTTTTACTAATAAATATTACGAACAGCTTGTAACTGTTCATCATTAATATTTGGTAATAACGATGGTAATGTAGCCAAAAAAGGTAGGCAGTGTAGTGCTCCTGCAATTGCAACATGCCGCACTAATGTAGGTTCTAGCATTTCTAATAAACCCTGAGGACGAGTTTCCATTAATGAATGGTACTGCATTAACCAAAACTGACTGCTTCTTCTCAAATCCTTCAAAATAAATAAAAAATTAAAGAAAAATAAAATAAGCCAAATTGACATCTAAATAAAATAAAAATGAAGCAGGTAATTACACTACTAGATCGTTTTTGTTCAATATGATTAATGGTTTCCAGAAGTTGATCTCTTCTATTTTTTTGTTGTTCTAATAAACTGATAAGAATAGCACTTAATGCTACTCTTCGTTCAGCAATCTCATTCTGCAAATTCATAACGTTTTATGGATAAAGAAAAATAAAATCTATTATAAAATATAATTGACTGAATTTTCTTACAAGTTGTTGGTTTATTTCAAACTTTCTTCTTTCTAGTTCTATATTAGTTAATGCAGCTAATTGTGATTGGACCAAATTCACTTGTTGCATAATACTCCAAGATCTTGCATCACTTCGTTCTAATAAAGCTGCTACTGCAACCTTTTGCAACACTTCATCTTGACGTATTTTGTCAATAAGATCTTGTCTACTCTTTTCTTGATTTTGTACAATTTGTGCAAGATGATCATTCTGCCTTACTTCCCTGCATTATTAAAATTGTAACAATTGAAAAATATCTATTAAAATTATATAGTGAAATACTAACAGAGATAATAATGATTGTGCAGTATAATTTTTGTAGTTTGTATGTTCTTCAAATTTTCTTGTCCTATATAATTCTTCTTCCAATAATTCTTCCATTGCCACTAAAAAAAATATTTTATACATATATACACACACACACTAATACTATTTATACTAAATTATTAAATATACAAAATTTACAAAGTGTATCCTTTGTACGAAATAAGAATTGTTCTGAATGACAAGATGATAATAATTGCATTTCTTCTTGTGCTTCTCGTTCTAATAGTTCAGCTTGAGTTTGCCTTTCTTCTTCACTATTTCTTAGAAATTCTTTTATTACATTATCAGCTTCTTTTTCAGCTAAAAGTGAGTGAATGTTATTGTTGAATCATAAATAAATATTAGATAATATGAATTATACTTAAGTTAGACAAAGAATTGTTATAATTTCTTAATTGTCTTTATTAATAAATTTAAAAATAATAATAAAACTGATATACCATTAGAAATGTAGGAAAGCAGACGTGCTCTATTAGTGTCCCTTTCTTTTTGTACTTTTTCTAATTTGTGTTCTAACTGAGTTTGTTGTAGGGCTAAGTCTTTTAACAGCTAGAATTAAGAATGCAGAGCGCATCTAATTATAAAATTCTGCTTTATATCTAAGATAATGAATTTAACCCTTAGTGTCATACACATAGATTTGAAATACCTTCTTTTTATGTGACTTTAACATAGATTGAACCTCAATTTCATATTCTTTCTGTTGTTTTATATTTCTTTCTAATTCTAATAATGCAAATTGACGTTGCTCCTGTAAATTAAATAATTTTATAGTGTAAAAGTTTATATAAAAATAAGTGAACATGTATTACTTGAATAAAATTCAGAGAATTAATAGTAAAATTGACTATTAATAGTCAACAAACAGTAAAATTGACTACTAATGAAATAAAAATAGTTATGTTAAATTATAATAAACAATAAAAAGCGATGATACTGATACAAAATATTCTGAAACATAAAAATAGCTATGCATGCCTTTGCTTTTTCTAACTGCTGCAATGTTTCCTAAAAACAGAAATAAGAACATTATGACATGCATTACAACACCAAAAGGCAAGCTATCAACATGCAATACCTGCACATCACTATTCTTATCATAGTATATTGCTTGTACATTTTCAGAGCTTGTCTCTCTGGACAAGTCATTATCTAAAACTGAATCTTCAGGGGAATATTCAATTCCAGATTCATTTGCTAAAAATGCAATGATTACAATAGTACCCCCACTCAAAATATCTCCAGGTGGATAAGATAATTTTAATCCATCAATATTTAAACTTGTTATTAATTGTAGGTAACCCAAAGATTTAGGGAGTTTTTGAAGAGGTTTATTGTAACTAATATCCAAAGTAATAAGATGCTGAAGTTTACCAATTACTTCTGGTAATTGTATCAAATTATTTCTTGATATATTTAAGATAATTAATTTATTTAAATGTGCTATTTCGTTGGGTAGTTTGCTTATATTATTTTCCTGTAGATATAATTCCTAAAGTATAAATCAATGGTTTGTTATGTATATATTAAATAAATTATATATCTAGATCTCTTTTTACACAGTATTTTTTTTATACTTATATGGATTTTTTAACACGTTTTATGTACTTTTATATAGTTACAAACACACACTAATTAGTTTGCAAAAATGTTACAAAAATCATGCATATTTTTTTTTTTAGTTTAACATCAGTTTTACAATTTTTATAAATCAATTTACATAATACTTTTTATATAATTCGCTATATAAAAGGAGATCTAGATATATTTTGTATCTACATTTAAATGAAATATAATATAATATAATGTATAGATGTTTATACCTTGAGTGAGACAAGACACATAATGTCAGGAGGCAAAGTATTAAATTGATTTCCATGAAGATCTAAGATAGTAAGCAAAGATAGATCATTCAAGTTACCTCCACCCGAAAGAGAAGATAATTTATTACAATACATCCATAGGATTTTCTTCCTAAAGACTTTGCATAACGAATAAATTCCAGGTGGCACATGTTTTAGGGCACATTCAGAGATATCAAAAACAGGTTCTGGATTTTCCCTTGCCTATCACGTTTTAATAAATATAATAATTATCATGATGCATATAATAGTGCTATGAAATTTATTTGAATTTAAATATTCTTTTTTTTAAAAAAGCTACAAAAAGAAATAACAATAAAAATCAATCATAAAATTATCGTCCTATTGATATCATAATTAATATTCAATATTAATATCATAGTAACAATCATGATTATTTTCAGTTAGAGAAAACAAACTCATGCATCAAATCAGTGTTATTGATGCATCATATTTTACATTGGGAACTGGTGAATACTTTGACAATCAACCCTCATCTTTTGTTTAAATACATTGTGTATGTACTAATATATTCTATATAATTTAAAAAACAATTGCAACAAAAGGATCAAATTGATCACGACAATTTACGTTATCGTATAATGAGGATGACGTTAATCATTAACCTCCAATTATAATGAACACATACCAGATACAATTTATACTCAAGACGAGCTTTGTAATCCATATTAACTTTGCTCCCATGTTTATTTATCAGAGACATCATTAGTCTTATGTGTCATGACAGCGATATGTGGCATATATAATTTACATTGTCATCGGTTTGCCTTCGATCGTCGTGACGCGATTTCGTTTGCTTTGGCGAAGCACGAACGGAGACACGTATCATCTGTCAAAGCATTCTTTTTATTCACGGTATAACTACGTATATTGCGTCTCTCGCGAACAAGTACGTTAATTGGCAATGTAGTCATTTGCTGTTTGAGTTAAAGGAACACGCACAGAACACCTCCCAGTCAGACATCGAACTAACGTTCGCTATACTTATTATATCCAACCAGACCAATCGCGTACGTACTGCACAATGTACAGTTGCAGAGAATGTGTTCTACTATTAGTAAATGATGCTGTCAATGATAATATTGTCATTTTTCATTGTAACGTTAATTTCTAATTCTAAATGATACGCTCATTAATAAATTCATCGAGACTTGAAATAAAAATATGTCGAATTTATTTTCGTGTCATTTATTTTTAAATTTATATTTTATTTTTTAATAACGTTAGCGACAGATTTCTTTCTTTTATATTTTTTCTTTTATACAGACAAAAATTCTAACAATTATACAACATTTGTATTATTTGCTATAAATTTTTTATGATAGAGATAGGTTTTCGTGCTCTCCTTATATAACGAGACAATCGATACACAATAATTATCACAATACTGACACACGCTAAAAAGATATTCACAGATGGAAATAACAAATGTTAAGAAACGGTTTTTAAAAATTCTGCGAATATTCTTTCTGACGTAATCGATATTCCGTGGGTGTGAGCATTCCTCTGAAACAATATGTGTATAAAGTATATCGTGTGTATATATATATATATATATATATATATATATATATATAGGTTAAACGAGCATTTATTTATTACAAATAAATTGCTTCTTCGTAATATTACTTTAACATTGATTATTTTCGACATTCATAAATAGAATAGTTAAAAATTAAATTATATAAATTCTAAATAAAAAAAAGAAATTCTAGAAATAATTTTGTTAACACCTTAAAACTGTGTCGAAAGAAACGTTGACTCCTTTGTCACACATTCGTTTGTAGAGATGCCAACAATCCTTCTCTTTACGCGTTTGAAATCGAGGCTCTATTTCTATCGGTATTGCATCTGTATTCTTTTCTTTCAAAGAAATTTCCGTGTTCGAATTGACCTTTTAATAGAGAGGTACAATGAATTATATAATGCGTAACTCTTTCGATATATTATTTATAATTAGAATCATATATATATATGTATGTATGTATGTATATGTAAATTATCTTACTTTTGGAAGTAAAAATTTTGCAGTCATAGTTGTTCGACGAGCAACTAACTGATCGTCCGTTGCTATTGCTTCGTTGTTCTTTTTCATCTCTATCATCGTTGTTTTTTTATCAAGGACACTGTAAAAATATTACGGTATATTAGAATTGTTAAATTAGTAGTGATCATATCGTTTATTCAATCTATTCATAATATTATCATCTATTCATATATAGTATTATATCAACTAGTCAAGAGTAGTAGGAAAACATTCGATTATTATTGAAGATCTCTTTCAATATCGAAAAAAAATTTATTATAAATTTACATTGTAAATTATTCACATAAAGTGGAATAAAATGAGAATGGCCGTACCAGTATATTGTACCTCTTTTGATAACGTTATATGTATATCGTATCGACCCAGCTCTTTTTTTTTCTCGACTATCGTAAATCATGGAGTAATCAAAGTGTATTTCGTGACCTTTATGAAATATTAAAATGCGGATATCTTCGAAGAACCAAGTTCATTATGGTAGAACCTACGCGCATCGTCTATGTACACTTTGTTGAAAGAAGATGCACGCTCGAGTTGTAATTGTGCTTTTACTTTACTTATAAATAATAATGTAAATAGGCGCAATGTTAACGAAGTATGTGATAACGGATAAGATTAATTTTAGAGATCGTATTTTTTCTGGCTTTTTCAATGAATTAGTTTTTTATTTAACACAACTATTTTTATAAAATAAATCCAGACAAAACAGAAAGACTTACGTTAACGTTGAAGTATTGCGTATTCTATGTGGCTTCTTTTTCATATCATCCACATTTCCGATTGGTACGGCTAGACTTCGCATGTCATGCTCCATCAAAGGAACGCATAAAGACTCGCTTTCATCTTGGACAAACGATAGCATTGGTAAAGCCGTTTTGATTTCGTTCGATTTCCAAAGAATCGATTCCTTACTCGTTCCGTATTCTCCAAGATCTTCGGAATCTTTTATCACGATGAAACGATTTTGAGAGAGGCTATTTTTTGTTTTCACGCAATCAAACTGCGTTTTTTCCAAGATGGTATCCTCATCGAAGGAATCTCTTTGAAAAGAAACTACAAGATGCGTTATTTATTCGTTGCACATTTGTTTCTTTTTATTGTCTAGTAAGATTTATTTTTGATAGAAACAATACGAATGTCGATTGCAATTAGAGAATATTACATTCATTTAAATTATTTTGCATATTGTAATATTTTTGAAGATATTGTCATATTGAAATTGTATTAGAAATTAATTTGTATATTGATAAATTTGTTATGTGATTTTCATAAACAATCGTTTAAAGTAACGGAAAAATGAGAATCGATATAACGAGCGAAATTAAAACTTCGAAAAAGATTTATCGCTGTTCTTATATGTAATATAAAAGTACCCTTTGTTAAGTGTTAAGAAGTCCAACACGTTTTTCAGTTTTATTAGTTCGTTTAAAACTCAAATAAAGTAATTATTGTAGGTTGATTGAGCGTCGAGTTTCAATGAGATATTTTGCTCCATGAAGGGAGGTCCTTGAGGGTTAATAGGGTTGAGAAGAAGTTTGGTCGATTTAACATGTTCAATCGATTATAAAGATAGCACGAAGAAGATAGACAACGCTTTATGAAGAAGACCTTTTTGATAACCGTTAGAAATGGCATCATAGACAAGTACATACTGCAGTTTTCTATGCTTATGTAACAAAAGTCTTTGTTCGTAATAGCATGAATTCATTTAATTCGTAGAAAATACATCAGTTTATCGTGTCTATCTAACATTGATAGATTGAAAACTCTTAATTTGTTTGAAACTACACGATTCAAAAGTTTAATCCTAGAAAATATTTCGACGGTTCTATTAAAAATATCGATCGAATCGTTGCATGAAAATTTTTCATTTATGATCAGTTTGATTCATGTACGATATCTAAGCACAGCGAACCAGCGAAAAGATAATTTATGGAATGTGTGCGTCGCGTGTCTCGCACCCTTTGTAATTTGTTCCTTTAATTATCGTTGCACGCCTCGTCTCATTGTTACGCCTACGGTTCATCGAATTCCTACTCGGCTTTTATCAGTTTATTATGCGAATGCCATTTATTACACGGATCGTCTCAAAATTTGAAAAAGAGGTACGATATCAATAAATCAATAAAACATGTATTGAAAAGTAAAAAATCTACGACATTATTACATTATTTTAATTGTATTCTTTCTATATATTGTTCAATATTTTTCATTCATTTTCACATTCGAGTCGTCAAACTTACCTGATTTCACAGGTTTCTTGATATTTCCTGGAATCGGCGTTGTCGAAGTTTTTATGATTGGCGCTGTAGTTAATTTTTCTCGTAACTGACTGATCAATTTAGCCTCGTTCGGGGAATTTTCGAGATCACTATCGCTTTCGGTCGAACTAACTAAGGAAACCATGGTAATGACATCGTTTGATTTCCCATCGCAATCTTTCGTAGATATTCTACATCGACCTCGTGAACCATTACATTGTTCGTCTTTGCAAGCAGATCCTACGCTGTGTTGACGCTTCTTTATATTTTTGAAACGTTTTTTTATCGGAGCTGATCTTATTGATCGAGTATAGGACGGCTAATAGATATTGAGATAGTTAAATTATTGCAAAAAAATTAATTACTAGCATCTCGGAAAACTCTTTAATATATTACCTTCGATAGAATTTCTTTTTTTTTATCGGTAACAACTTCTTCCTCGTTAACTTTTCCTTTATCATTAATTTCGTTTGAATTTTTTTGAACTGTTTCAGAATCAAAGGTATCTATGACGATATTTACTTGAATACGAGATGAACTTCGGCCTTGTAACGGTGCAGAGCTACTTCTTGACTTTCGATTAGGCTTTTGATCGTTTACACTTTTCATCGCATTTTGTGGCCCATTCTTAGTTTCATTCTGCTTGATTTCCATTGTTCTTTTACACGAAGAGCTTCTTTCGATCGAATTTAATCTCAATGGAGTATCGGTATCGTTCGATATTCTAGAGACAGCAGTCTTATCAATTTCTGTGTATAGAAATGCTCTTTTTGTACCGCTTTGAAAATTGGCACGTTTTTGTTTCGCCGAGGCTGCTTCGTTTTGTGTTTTTAGAACATTTAATGTGGTAATTTCGGATTTTAATGTTGGTAATTTTATATTATCTTCCTTCTCGATGCACACTTTTTTTTCGTTTTCAATGGATTGATCCGCTGAAACCTGAAAGAAAATAATTATACAAGAAGATTTATTGTTAATAGGATCATGTAAAAGTTATACCTCGATTGTTTCTTCTAGTGTCTTGTTAGTGTTGTTTTCTACATACTTTATCCTCTCGATCGGCCCAGTATAACAAACATCATTTTGAAGCTTCACCGAAGAAGCTTTAACAACTTTAAAATTGTCCTCGATCGCTTTCGTTTTTTTTGGTCTTTTTGTTTCTTCGACGTCCTTGTTCAAATCCGTTCTACCCCCAAGAGAATCCGTACGCTTCGTTATTTGAATTTCATATGTATTATCGCTGCGAGAAATATCCGAATTATTGAGATCGGTAATAAGATGTCTATTTTTCGTTGATTGAAGAATTTCGCTTTTGGAGATAGGTGTCTGCGGTTCCGAAATAGTAGTATAATTTGATGATTCAGAATCGCATCGTTCTTCGACGACACCATGCGCCAAAAATATATCGATATTGGCTTTATTTTCTTCGCGATGTTTCCATGCAAGTCTTAGTCTTTCCGTTAACTCTTGCCTCGAGTAAAGTATTGATGCCTTCTCTTCATTTACAATCATATTCCTGGTTTGAGATTTCTTCAAGGCTGACTTCGACTTACCGGTAATTTGTCGTGCAACGACTTCGACATGATCAATGCTGTCATTTTCGCGATGTCGTTCGCCCCAAGCTATACGCACCTATAAGATTTAATAGAATTTTTTAATTATAAAAAGAAAATAAAAGGAATTAGATTCGTAGATTAAAATTGTTTACGCAGTATAATTAACACAGAACAATATAAAATTTTCTATTTTTAACAGAATTATAATACTATTAAAGATTGAATCAATAAAGGACCTTTGGTCTTAAAGATCCTGATCTCGAATTAGCGCGATTTCTTCCAGATCCAATAGGATCGCCATGAATCTTTGGCGATTTCTCATCGTCCGACGTTTTTTGTCGTCTTATTTGCCATCGCCGCGATATAGGCGATTGTAACGAGAGTTGACGAACTCGAGCAACCGATCTACGAGTCTCTGACATTTGTATTTTTCTGAATATAAGCATGATTAACGTCTTTAAATATTTTCATTCGATATGATGGAAAAATAATAAAGAATATTTTTCCTATGTATTTACAACATGATATATCTATACCTTTGATAATTCGTACGATTATGATTTTCCAAAATAATTGTTGGTAGAATATTTCTTCACATATGTTAGTAACAATTCGATGTGAAAACTCTTCTCTCATGCGAATGAACGAAGATATGATCGGATCATTCGCATCGTGTTCACAGCACGATCGAATGCCGACTGACGAGTTTCATCCATTGCCCTCTACTATGATCGTTTACAACTACTAACTTACTCGCGATTCAGTACAGAATTTCTACCACCCTCTCACCGAAAGGAAAAGGAGGGTGGTCGAACAGTAAGTTGCTTTTTTGTTCTTCGTGCAGTTGGTCACGTTATATCCACAACGGCAATTACCTTGAACTCGTCTATACCTTCAACGGATTTTCCGAGGTATTCGAACTCAAGAATCGATCCGTGTTTCATGATTCACGAACTCGCAACTCGACTTTGAGTTTCTTACAATTAGTTGAGAAACTCGGTATAAGCGTAGTTTTTGCTTTTTCTTTTCTTCCGATCATTGTACTTAAAAACTTTTTTAAATTTGCGAAAATCAACTCGTCTATCTATCTCGTTTCCACTATCATGATATTTTTATTGATATTTTTGAATATTATATTTTAGATATTATAGATTTATAGGATATTTTAGATTTTATAATAATAGGAAAAATATAGGAAATCAATTGATAATATAAGATCATGGAAGAATATCGTTTATTTAAAGAGAAATCTTCGTTATATATCTTTATTAATTTTTGATACTTAATCGTCACCATATGAATTTAAATTGGTCTTTCATCAATACATCACCTCGAAGGTGCAATACCTCTTTCCTTCTACTATCTATGTACTATATAGAATCCTCGAAATCACTAATAGAACACTCGAAGGTCTACCGGTCATCCGAGATTATTGATCAAAACTACTTCGTGATCTGGCAGCTTGTTGTCTGTAGTTGCCATGACATCAGCCCATCATACGAATTTACTTTTCTCTTTTGTCTTCTTGTCTGTTACTGACACTATGCCATACTTTCGATTAATATGGCAGTTCGTTTGAAATCGAAGTTCTAAGCATTATATTAATAGTACATATGCAGAGTTAATAGGATATCATTTCAGTATCAATTAAAATATTCTAAATGTTTTCATAATGCTTTATAATATTTGTTTAAATATTAATAATAAAAAATGATCCTCATTATTATTAATTAAAAATAGAACTTTGTAACAATTTAACATAAATTAATAGAATTATTCTATTAATTTTTATTTATGTAAAAGTTTTTATGCGGAAACTGTACATAAATGAATGAAAAATTTACTTCTTTTAAATTAAATATATATAGCGTATAAACTGTGTTGATAATACAGTTAGGGAGTAATAAGTCAGTATTCGAGAAGATTGGTATTAATATTTAACTGTCCTCTAGCGTCTAAACTTTATATCAGATTTTGTAATTACTAGCGCCACCTAGTATGAACGTGAAGTAAGACGACAAATGTGGAGAATTGTTTATGTGCGATTTATTATTTATATTACGTATTTGGAAATTGTATATAGTACATAAGAACAGTATGTTTAATGCTTTGATATTTTTATATTATACTCGTTTGAAATCAATGTGAAATAGTTCTTCATGTAGGATACATTTTTATAAACTGTAAGTTTTCGCTATATTCTTTATTACACCAGCATGTTAGAGTTTTCCCGCCTATTTGTTTGATTATTAATTATTGTTTTTTCATATAAAGTTTATTCTCATAAACAAAGTAGTATTATAAACAAATATTTTTTTATGGACTCTATAACTGTTTTAAGTTTAATAGTACGTTTAGTTATGACTAAAAAATCATTTTTAGTGATTCTGATGTCATTCTGATTTGTTTCTCATAAAGAAAGTATATAATTAAATATTCTTAATGTAGTATGTAATAACAAAAAAATTAAAATATTAAAAATATAACTATATTATTTTTATAGGTTCAATTTATTTTAAAGCGGAATGATTTTATAACAATATTATATCAAATATTTATAGAAATGGCAGATCAAAATTCATTTGAAGATCAATTCAATAATACTATATCTTTTACTACAAGTGATATTGATGCCGAATCTCCTATATCACAATTAAAGATATCCTTTGATAAAATTTACAAAATCTGAATATCTTACGTGAAATAAAAATTAATATTTATGTTTTCCTTTATTTTTTATACTTTATTGATTATACATAGCATTGGAGAGTGCAAATCCAACGTTTGAGATAGAGGAAT
The DNA here is from genome assembly GCF_912470025.1 of Vespa velutina. Classification (NCBI taxonomy): domain Eukaryota; kingdom Metazoa; phylum Arthropoda; class Insecta; order Hymenoptera; family Vespidae; genus Vespa; species Vespa velutina. The sequence goes on from NC_062191.1 coordinate 7,623,180, forward strand.
GGCAGCAATTGTTAGAGAAATCTTGGTCTACTTGTAAGAGAGAGTTATTAGAGGAGAATTTCTTCAGTCTAATTTTACCTATGGTTCATTCTCTCCTATGTCGAGTAATTTTTAATTTGCATGAACTATATTTCATTCATATTGAAAATATTCATATATTTAGCTTTTTCTAAGAATAAAATAAATTTATACTTAACAGATTTTAAAACAAATTGATATACTTTTGACAAATACTACAGTATCCAATATTTTGAATAATATAAAAGATAAATTACTTAATTGCGAAGGTATATTGGATTTTTATCAAAAATCTGTGGAATATGTATCTAGCTTTGGGAAGGTCTCCATTGAATATGTTAAATCGCTACCTGATATTTTACCATCTTCTATAAAACTAGTTTTTGAACATTGCAAGACAAGGTAATTTATCAATATAGTAGTATATTGTTTACTGAATTAATTAATTATTATTTTTATTTTTTTTAATTTTATAAATTTTCCTATACTAAAATTATTATTTTTTAGTTCACATATTTATGGAACAATTTTCAAAGATTTATCGAAGGAATTAATGAGTCTTTTCCGAAAAGCAAGTGGAATTCTTAAAATATTTTTGACTATTTTAGAAGATGTCATTATTTTTGATGTGAATATAGAATCTGAGATGGCATCATTACTAAATGGTACATAATTTTATAGGGTTTATGTTTTTTTATACATAGCATGTAAATAAAAGTTACAATTAATCTTGTTTCTTGACTAATCACTTTTTGCTTATTTTATTATATAGTAATAAAATTACTTGGTGCTATTGCTGCAAGTTCACATGGTCTAGATTTAAAAACTTTTGTGGGAACAACAACATCTTTTGCCAAATTAGCTATAACTTATTGCAGTGATATCAAAACAACATCTCCAGAAAACGTTATTACATCATTTCAACAAATTACAAAGGAAACCAATATTTTGTATTCCACAATTTTGGTATTAGTATTATCATTTCTTTTTATTATCATTTGAGTTGTAATTGTGAAAGTTTATTTATATTTACTTTATAATCAGGATCCAAACAGTAAAAACGAAGAAAGGACATTAAAAGGTGCTAGTATAATTTTAAATATCATTACTAAATTGACTTCAGCTTACTGTAAATATTTAAGTAATGATATTCTCTTTACATTGGTTGAACTTCTATTGCACCTACATAGGTATATCATTTTTTTAACTTTTTCTTAATTTATGTAAAACATAATATATTGGTTTAGAGGATAATGCAGAAAATGTGCATTGTTTAATCTAGGTATACTGCTTTCTTAATGGACAGTATAGCAGTTGATATGCTGAATAATAATATATCATCAGGAACAACCCTTCTTCTAAATATTCTTTTGAAAAATAGCAACTTTAACCAAGTTCGTTAATTTCTTGAATACTATTACGTTTTATTAGATAACTGAATTTTTTTTATCTTACATTAAACTATTTTAGATTTACTTTCAATATAGACTAAAAGAGGATGTTGATAAATTAGGTTTCCATTTACTAACACTTGCAATTTTGAAAGCAATAAACAATATTCCTTATGATAAATACTGTAACTGGATCTTAGAAACACAATCAGTACTCGACATTATGTTCACAAATTTTGATTATTGTAAGTGATTATCTTTTTTTATAAATAGTAACCTAGATTATTTTTATGCATTTGTATGATTTTTGTTCTACAATAACACATTTTTTACGAAGTGCAAGAAGAACTTTGTGTTGGAGAATTGCAGCTCTCAAGCAATTACAACTTCGAAGAAAAAGCAGGTCCAATCGATCTTTATGCAGCAACTTTGGTATCGATTTGCAAATTTATTATTTCTATGCCTTGTGAAAATTTCCATATTGTTGAAAAGATATTACTAAAAAATCTTTTGAGCGGAATTTTTTGGAATTCCTTACTTAGTTCTGACGTTTGGTATTGCATAGGACGGTTAGTTAATCATTTCTTAATAATATTCAATTATTATATATTATTTTCTAACTATATCGAATTATTATTTGTAATTTAGAACATATTATTATTTTTTTTCTTTCAGTTATAGCTCACCGTATTTATGTAGTTCTCACGTGAAATATTTAATGCACACATATGCCATTTTGGTCGAACGTCGCAATTCTCTTGAAGTGTGTGTTTTAAAAAATTTAATTAGTAGACTTTATACTTTATTGCCAGAAAACGAAAAGCATTCTGTAATATTCGAATTAGATGATATAGATGCATGTTTATGGTTACCTTTCTCACGATTGTTACCATACAAAACACGTACGATTATATGCGAACGGTTAGCTTTTAGTGTTACAAACATTTCAAATTTAATCGACAATTTTTTACAACAGCCTAGTGCTAGACATTGGTTTCAATTGGTAAATATAGTTTAAAGATCTTAATGGTAAATTTTTTTTATATCAAGTATGAATTTGTGTTTTTATTTATATTATTTTTATCGTAGACAAAATTAATACCAGCAGCGAGCAAATTTTGCAATATAACGGAAAAAGAAATGATCGATGTTATATCCAAATTATGGAATTTTATTACAAATATCATTGAAGGATGCGATTATAGATATTCATTCATATTATCTGATTTTTCCATAAATGTACTTGATGGTACTCAACATGACTTTTTTTATCATGATTCTGTATGTATAATTCTATTAATTTCGTATTCGAAGAACAAGAATAAACCGATCTATACAATTGTTTTTTTTTTTTTTTTTTTTTTTTTTTTTTTAGATTTTAAATGCTATAGCTAATTTATCTTTGCACGCATTACCTCATGCAAAAATAAAGATAGCGTATTATATAGAAGACTTAGCTATGACATTTAAGAATGCCCAACCTAAAGTGATCAACGGGTTCGCAGAGCTAAATTGTAGATTGTTAGAGGATGAAAATCCATGGGTGTCTCAAGAAATGCTCGAAAGTTTCGATCGTTTGGCACATACGTGTCCTAACGAAGAACTTGTGGCAAAGGTTGCAAATGCGATTTCCAGAAAATTAACGATTTGCGATTCCGTGCCTGCATATTTATCTTATACGCAATATTATAAATTGCAAGATATTTTAAATGTTAAATCCTATTTGTTGTGTTTAATTAAAGAATCTATGAACGACAATACGAAGCATATATGTGTGGTTTTCCAAGATTCTAAAAAGGACGTAAAAATACCAAGGATAGAATCAGAGAAAATGAAATATGAAAATATGTCGAAAGAACTGAACGAACGTGTAAATAAGATATGCAATGAATTAGAAAGTATTATAAAACGAAAAAGTGATATCAATGATGCTACTTTACGAAATTTGCGAGCTGTGCTCACAATGCTTACTGAATAATTTGTTGAAATAAGTCATATATAGATAATCATATTGTAAATATAGCAATTAAAAAATTGCAACATATCATAGCATTTGATAGAATTTTATACTACACATAAGAATCTTGACTTTTCTATTGGCTATTTGATGCATAATAAAGTTTATACTTTTGATATACATAATATATTATTATGGCATTATTTAATACTGAAATAAATTTAAATTGTTTGAGTTAATTCACAGTCGCAGGAGGATATATTACATATGTATATATTCAAGATATGCGCACACACATTTAAAGACATTTACATGTCATTTACATTTAATTGTTTAGACAAAGAGACTGACTTGTAAACAATTAATAACACATCTGTTTAACAATTATAATATCGAATTTATTATGTTATTTATGTTTTCATGGTGCTTCGACATTTTATATAAAATAAGAGTGAATCTTAAATGACAATTTTACATATTACTAAATACATTAGTAATAGCTTAATAAGCAAATACATTTTGATTATTTAATAATAATAGTCTCCACTATTACGAGACGACTCTAGCCCTTAACTCCACCCTTAGTGTGCCTCTGTAACAAGATAAGTGGAGATAAAATATTACTCATATTTTTAATCGATGTATTTTTGTTTATAAATTTTAGTATAAATTCGTCAATAATAATTTTTTCATTTCGTAGGATTTTACATACCGTCAGAGGTTCTTTCTCTCTCTTGTTTACAATTTTGCAATACGGTTTAGCAAATAATCCGTGGCTTTGTTTACATACGCATTCCTCTTCAATTTCGGTATTAACAAGTCCACTAATAATTTTTCGGGCGGCTACTTGAACGAATTGTTTCTTTTGATTAGGTTTCGCTTCCAAGAAATTGTTCGAACTAAATGCTGCTCCACCAGACTATAAGGAATAATTATTAATCAAGTGGATCGTCAAATAAAGTAAAAAAAGACTGTAAAATGTATACTTACAGATATAGCAAAGTCAGCACAGACGTCACTGGTTGATAGAACCATGTTATTTCTAAGTTCGTTACTTCCTTCTAACGGTTTCTTTTTGCTGTCAGAGAATGTATAAACATTGTCATAATCATAAGCAACAATATTCTTCTGTGGTTTTCCATAAACCAGAGTGTCATTTGAGAACCATACATGGTAGTATGACAATCCAAGATTACGATATATCGCTTGTCCAAGAAGTAAGCGCAATTGCTGTAACTATTTAAGATTTATTTTATTAAATATTGGTAGAATTGAGTGGAATGTTTTTAAAGCGGCCGAATGGATTCTAAAAAAATAAACTTACTGAAATAGGTAAAGGACTCTTTTCGCATGGACTAACGATAACACCGACAACAGCTTTAGCTGCTCCTGTTCTGAATGGATAATTTATTGCTTGTTCGTAAGCATCGGTTAATTTGAAAGTACCAAATTCAACGTCATATCTTTGCTTAAGATATTTCAATTTTGTTTCTATGTCTCCTTTAATAGCATCCTAAAAATTATAATATGAGAAAAACGTGAGTGACTGTAATAATATGGACTACTTATAGATATGTTTTATGTTAGATGAATTTAATTATATTACTCGTAGGTTTAGAATTGGATTTTTTCCTTCGAATTTAATATTCTTTACGTCACCCACGATGTTTGTGCTGCCGTCGGTTGTGTAATGTTGTGGCCAGTTCATGTGTTCGCCAAAGCCAACGAGACCGATATGAGTGTCACTATAAATGCATTTCAATTATTACTACTGATTTTTTTTTTAAATTTGCTACAATTAAAAATATTATTTATAATATAATACGCACGTTATGCCTTGTTGTTTTAGCTCTTCTCTCAATTCTGTCATAAGTGGTGCGATCATATCTTTGAAAATTTTCTCATTTTGCATATCCTCTTCTACTATAAAGATAATATCGGCTTCTTTCTTCGGTATTTTAACCTTGAAGGAATCGCCAACAGCAATTGAATTTGTCCCATCTTTGCAGTTTACTAAAAGAATAATGTTTTGATTTATTTTCAATCGATTTTGTTTGTCATTGATAAACAAAAAATAAATATTTTCATTGAATTAATTTATGGTAGAGAAGTACAATAAAGAATAAGAAATACCGCAAACAGGAGGAATGCTTATGCCAAAGACATCGCGTTCATAACAAGCAGCATAGTACGCAAATGCAATCGAACAAGTTATTTTCTCAGAAGCGCCAACACTAATGGCCTGATCACAAGCGTCCTGGTAGTGATTCGCATTAACGTATTTAAAGCAGGAACTGAAACATTAATATACATATGTAATAAAAATGTAAAACATCTTCTTTCCCTGTTTGATTCTAACAATTAAGATAAATATCTTAAGGTAAATGACCAATAAGGTACCTTAATGGTGAAGAAGAACTAGCGAAGTATTCGGAACAAATTGGAGCGTGTGCGCTAGTTTTAACAACAGCAGCTGCTGGACAATCTCCTTTCAACTTATAAGCATTTCCGAATTCAGTTGGATCTTCAATAATCTGAAAATATTATGGAACTTACACTATTATTCCATAAATAAATATAAACTTCAGCAATAGAATTTATAATATAACAATAGTACCTTTCCAGATGGCAAAGTATAATCATCATATGGTTCGTTGTTGCCATCACCAAGAAGCCCACGTAATTTGCTAAAGTAAAAGCCAGAGACTCGAACTATACACATCATAGGTGCTTTTCTACTACAAATTACGTGTACACCATAAGCAGATTTTACATTTATTGTTGGTATAGTTAGGAAGGCCTGTAGATTCTTTGTACTGGCAGGATAATCCGCTGGTTTGTTATTTACTAAGATCTGTAAATATATTTATTTCGTAAGTGTTTTTTGTAAATAAGCGATCAGTAGCTATGTCTTTCAAGGTCAAATATTTCAATTATATACTTACGTTTCCATTGTTCTTTAGTGTGATACTTTCTTTGGGTTCGGTAATAGTTACACTGACTAGAACTCCATTTTGTAAGTTCGCGATAATAGAGAAATTTCCATCTTGCATGTCCTGTACTAAAATATAGTTGCATGTTCCAGGCAATGTGAAATGATTTCCATCGAATGTAAAAATGTGTCCTCCATCAATGATAGTTCCTGTCTTGCTGAATGGTGGCACGATGTTGGTTAGATGCAGAATAGGCCTAAATGAAGATTATCATAAAATAATACAATATTGGAAGAGAAAGGTACACATACATATCGTTGGATAATAGAAAATTACAAAATTCAATTTTGGGCATACCCGTATGTGTAGTAAATATCAAGAGGTGTTGGTAATTCGGCGTTGCGTAAAAGATTCAAGACTGAAACTCTCAACGTAGAAATACCAGGTAATTTAGTTAAAATACTAAAGTCGGTTGGTGTTTTCATGTTGAAAACATTTTGAAAATTATTCAAGAGCGAATGGGTCTCCAACAGATCGATTAAGGATTTAAGTGCATTAACGCCTTTTGTGTAAATTGTATTAAGTTGAGCAGTATTGTCAGGCTGTAAATGTAAAACAAAATAATTTTCATCGTAAAGTAAATTGCTTAAGATTTCGTAAGAAATCGTACTTTAATGATACGTACCTTTTGTCGTTTGATAATCGTCATTATGTAATCGCATACTGAACCGAAGAAATCTTGTAATTCTTTCGTTGGTAACATCGTCTTTATTATTTTGCAAAGTTCTTCAACAGGGCTTGTAAGTGCCTCCGGTATTTCGAAGTTTACAATATTATTATATTTTTCTTTTACAATTTCATAAATGGGTAAAGCCTTTGCTTGGTTAATGAGCAAAGTTATAAATTCATTAACATCCTTCTTGATTTGATCAACTGCTTTGTATATTATTTTGCCAATGTCTTTAACAAGTTCCATCCCGATAACAGCCAATTCTTTTATTTCTTTTTGGTGATTATTAATAATATTTAAGGCAGCTTTTAAATAAGTTATAGCTAAGTTAGCAGTTGCATCTAACACATTCATGCATGCTTCGAAGATTTTATTATAAGATTCTTGTATTTGAGGGTATATTGCTTTTACTGCTTCAGTAAGTTTGGAAATAATTGCGATGTATTGCTTCGAGAGCTCATTTAATTGTTCCGAAACTTGTTTAATAATATTATTAATCGTAGTAATAATTGATCCAAAGTGTTTATTCCTGTCATAATTGCATACATTATATAATGATATTATTTAAAGAAATGCTTATATATTAGCTATAGAATTACTTACAAAGTCACTTGGATCTCTTGGATAATTTGGTCAGCATGAAGTTCGTTTTTAAATTTAGTTAATTCATTAGAATAATAGTCCAAAAGTATTTGTATATTTGGTTGAGCTTTCTTAGCATGTTCTAATAGATCCTTGAGTTCAGTTACAGTTTCCTTAGCTATATCGGTAGCAGCTTCTTTCATTTGTTTTGCTATATTAAGGATACGATTTCGGTTGTAATCCTACGTGAAAATAAAAATAAAGTTGCAATTATTATATATATAACATATAGCAAAAAGTATACAAATATATTTGCATATAAATATTGTATATTACCATTACGTGTTCTAGATTATCCTTGTTAAATTCAAAATCAGGTTTCAAAAATTTATTTTCATCAAGATGTACTAAGATGTGGAACAAGTTATTCTTTTTGTTGTTTTGGTAAAAATCAGAATGAACTTCAGCTAGTTGACCGAATACAATATGGCCATTAGCAGTTAATTTGTTATTAGGGTTGCCTATACAAATATGATCATTTGTTATATATTTTTTAAAGCAGATTATTAAAAATATATATCGTTAAATCCTAACTTACTCTTTTCATATTGAACAAATTTGAAATTATTTAAATCTTTTGCTTCAAAATTAGTAACACAAGGATTTCCCTCGAGAATATTAGTTTCTATTTCTATTTCTAATTTCTGTAAGTTTTTAGTAAATTCCATTTTTGCATCTGATCTAATGATCTCTTTGTTAGGAGAAGTTATCAAGAGATGAACTTCATTGAGATTAGCAGAGAATAATTCTACTATGCTCTTTGGTTTCTGATTTACATCCGTGTATGAAAAAATAGAACCAGCACCAATTTCATTGCTTGATATTGTCAAATGTGTTTTATGTTCGACGTTGAGTTGTTGACCTTTACTAAGTACTTGCAAATATCCAGTTAGATTATAACCCTTTGGTATTGGTAGATTTAACACTTTAGCTACAATATTGATTTTTTGCGTTTTTTTTGCGAAAACATCAATATCCACATTAGCATCCAACAGATTTTGGTCGCTACTATGTAGTTTACCTTTCACTACCATGTCCTGAGAAGAATATGGAAAATATTATCTAGGTTTTCGAAAAAGCTTAATTTATTTCTTAATATGCTAATTTGTTATAATTATACCTTTGTCTGTGATGGATATGTAAATTTGGCTTCACCATTAAGAGATAAACTAGTCTTATCAATATTTACGTCGCCGTTAATAGATAAGCATGTTTTTTCTGTAGGTCTATTTTTTCTATCTAAGAAGGAAGAAATTTCTAATTTGTATGATCCAGTTTGCTTAATTTTAGGAAAATCCAATGTTATAACAAGTGCTAATTCACGGCTTGGTAAAGTTAGAATAGCAGCTGTAATTATAAAAGAAAGTTATATTTTCTTATAAACAATAATGTTCACACATGCGATGGATGAATATTTTAAAAATATTATCAGGTATATGTTATAAATAAAACATATTCTTACCAGCTTCTTTAGGGTGAATGTACAGTTGATAAGTGTATTGAGATTTATCTTTAGTGGAGTGCATATATAAACTCGCTGTATGATCTAACTTGTCATTTAGATATTGAGTGCTAATCTGTAATCCAAATTCGGCAGGTATGTTGAACTTCCTCAAGTTGAATTCAACCGTTTGTTGTTGTTTGAAATAAGATTTTTCTGAGAAAAAATAAATTATTAAATTATACAATATTATATATAATAATAAGATTGCTCACGACGATATTAGAAGAACATGGTTTAAATATATTCGATTTCAATAGTTGGATTTAAAGATTTGATTATGTATATTTTAAAATTATGGATCTGATGATTCTAAAATACTCACTATCGGAGTCCAAAGTGGCTTGAAGTTTGAAATGTGCACAATCCTTACTTTGCTCGCAATAACTATTGAATACGTGTACTTCTTTATTCGTAAGTTTGACTTCTCCAACAATCGCGGATGGTCCGAAATTTGCATTTAATATTATAGCTACCCCAACTTCACCATCAGTTTCATGTGTCAATTGTTGACGAGTGTATTTGAAAGAGGAACTTCTTGTATTTTCACCGATTTTTAAGCTACCATTACCCTCTACAATAATTTTGCCTTCTTCCTGGCGCTTTTTGTAATTTGTACTGAGAACATAAAAAAATCTTAGATATGTCAGATTATTTGTAGCATAATTTCATGAATTTTTAGAAATATGTTCTTATATTATTTTTATTATGAATAATAATAGGTAATGCGATCACAAATACCTTCCAGTTATTAAATTTTTGCCATCACTAGTGACAGTGATGATAATCCTTCTTCCAGTCTTAGCAGTCGGCTTATTAGCTATCTCAGCATGAATCTTACGTTCTTTTATTTTATCGCTGTCAAAGTTGATGTTAATTAAAAAGTTATCAACACTTTCTAAGTTGATTCGCGCATCGGCATTAACAAATCCTACCGGTGTATTTACTTTCCATTCACCTAAAAATCAAATAAACATTGAAGTATGTGTATTCGTTATTCGTATATTTCGAATCGAAAACTCAAATTGATAATTCAAATCACCTGTGTAATCATTATCACCAACTTTCTGAAACTTAGATAATAATTCTGTCACACCTTGTGGGCTGGTTAAAGTAAAGTGAATCATCGGTGTTATTTTGTCTTTTCGAATTTCAGTGCTCAATGTATATTTAGCATTATCCAATTGTAAGGTGGCATCAGTTTGTCTATAGTTGTCTGGTTTTCTCTAAAAAGTTAATATAGCAATATTGTCACTATAATGTTGTGATACATCCGTGATATGTTCTTAAAATTTATTTAAAATACCTTGTGGCTAAGATGAAGATCAATATTCTGCAGTTTTTCCATAGTCGTCGTAGCTTTAGCGTTTATGTCAACCGTTGATAGGTCAGAAGCATATGCACTGTCAAAAGATAATGTTCCACCTTTGTCACCATAATACAATTTCATTGAGGCAGAACATTTTCCCATATCATCGGAGATGGCATTATTGAAAGTCGTTTCAATAGTCAAAGGTAAGAATTGAAGAGCAGTTAACTTAATCTTTCCAATACCTTCATTGTTATTATGATCGCATGTATATTTCGCATAGGTATCCAGTTTAATATTTTTATCGTTATTGTATGTAAGATCATCAACACTTGAATACTCCAACATTTTGTTTTCAAGAAGGAGAAGTTTAGAAGTGCAATGATATTTGATATTTTGTAATTTTTCAAACGGCAGTTTTATTTCTACATTATTATTGAAGACGGAAGATTTGTCTACCTTATTACCAAAAACGTAATCTCCATTTGCCTGCAAATTACTATTACGTTAAACAAATTGTTCAAATGTATAATTTAATATATTCTTAATTTCAAAAAATGAAATTATACAATAAAATAATATATGAGCTGACTGACGTACCGTAAGTTCAAAATCATTTCCAAGAGATGATTGGACTTTATATGTGACGTCACTTTTGCCGTAATCACTGGATATTCCAAATACGAGGGGTTTAGATAAAAGCGATCCCGATAGTTTGATGTAGACTTCTCCGGTTTTTTTATCCGTATTTTCAATAGGAAGATTCTTCGCACCTATATCAACTACTACATCACGTCCATCAAAATTGATGAACTTCACTTGTCCTTTGTTATTGAAAATTAACAAATCAACGTTGAAATCTTTAACATCGACGTTGTAGATTATCTTCCGCGAACTACCGTCTTTTGTAACGTGATCTATTATTTCAGATTGCATTTTAATATTGTATTTGTTTTCTTTTTTGTCGGATTCTAGTTTATTGGAAAAAACTATGTATCGTCCATTTGGTAGAAGAGTATCAGCATTGATCGTTAATTCACCGTTCTGTAGTGTACCTTTTAGTTCACCTTTTACGTTTAATTCTAGTTTAGATGAGAATACTTCAAGAATATTTTTTGTATCAATCGATGTCTTTGTTATGTCAGACAAAGATGACAATTTGATGCGTTTATTTGGATCTTTGCCCGCATCACACAACAATTCAACATTAAGTGCATATTGTGATCCAGAAACGGTTAAGTCTCCGTGACCCTCGATCTTGCGATTGTACTTAGGAATATCGATTATAATACGTCCATTTCCTTTGCCATTTTGGTAGCTTAATTGTCCTACAGCATTCAGGTAGTTTTTCAAATTAAAATTCAAGTTTCCATTGAGATTTTGACTACCGTGACTTTTCAGAACGAACTCTAGGTATTTATTCCCATCAACGGTAATGATACCTCGGGTATTAAGATTACCCGAATTTGTTTCGATAGCAGTATCAATTGTAACAACTTTGTTATTTAAATTGAGAATACCATCCAATTGTAAATTAATATTATTTTTACTTAAATCGTGAACGACGATACCATTAACCTCATATTTACCACCTGGCGATAGTTTAAGAGAGTTCTTGAACTCGCTCTTTTTTTTTAGTTCAAGGACAGTACGCTTCGACTTTAATTCAATTTTATTCTCCAGAAGTTCAATCTCTAATTCGACCTCGTAGTCGCCCTTTTTGACCATATTGATTTTCCCGGACAATTCAGAACCAAATTGGAATTTTTCGTATTTTATTTCGACGTCTCCGTCGATCGATGCGTCGGTTAATTTACCTTCTAGTTTCAAATGTGCGTTCATAGCAGGATATGTTATTTTTGTATATCCAGATAAAACGAAATCAGATGGAGTCAATTTGTACACAGCGTGTTGGCTCAAAGTGAAACGATTGATTTCAGAATTTGGATCAGCACCGTGAATAAAAACTAACTTCTGCTCAAATTCGTGTGGTTGCCTTTGGTATTTCCATGTAGCGCTAAATCCAATATTTGGATCCCTGGATGGGACAGCTGTTAATTTAACCAAATAATTTTTTTCACCTAGTCTATTACCATCCAATTTTAAGCTTAAATTCTCATCTCCATAACCAAGTTTTACATCGACGATTGCTTTGTTAAGTGTGGAAACCGCGAATCCGTCAAGACTAATTAACTTTTTGCCAGCAGCCATGACGCCAACATTCTCAAACGTGTACTTTTTACCATCTTCATGATCGTTGATACTCACGACACCATCGACGTTATATAATTGACCATCTTGTCCACCCTTAACTCCAATCTTCGTGCCTGACAATTTTTCGATATGTTCCGGTACTTTATATTCCAATATAGGCTTGTACTTGTTGCCATTCGCGAGAAGTCCAGCACGAAGAGAATATTCGATAAGATCATTGTGAACAGTAATCGAAAATGTTTGTTCCTCAGGTCTGTTTTTCAGGATAATTAAAGCCGAAGCCTTTTTGAGAGGTAAATTGAGGTCTGCCTTGATGTATTTATCCGGTTGAAAACCACCTTCTAAGAGCAAAGAAATTCGTCTGTTCGTTTTGCTGTTAGGTGTATCGAATAAAATTTCCAAGGAACGGGCATCCGGAACCTTTGTGTTATAATAAATTTTAAAATGATAATTCTTTACATCATTGTTTTTAATAGATAAGCCGAATTTAGCGGGACCACTCAATGGATAGAAGGGTTTCTTTTGAATGGATTCAATGTTATTGTATGGAAGTTGAATGTATCCACATACAGTCAGACCAAGGACAGAAGATAGTTGATCGAAACAATCAGAATATTCCTTGCCTTTGTTAAATTTAGGAGAAACGAGATTTTCACCTTTCGGTCCAGATGTAAATAGAACTTCGCTAGATACGCTGATAAGCTTTTGTGTCTTTTTAGGGATACCAAAATTAACGTCCAAGCCATACTCATCGAGTATTTTGATGGATACGTCCGCTGCTGTATCGGTATGAAGAGTTGAGACGAGAATCAAACCAGAATTCTTATCCAATGCCTCAAGCATCATACTACCGGTGACACTGATCGATGCACTTGGTTCAAGAGCAAGTCGAATAGGTGTGCTTTCTTTACTTAGCAAGATGGATGCCATATCAAGTTTTCCTTTAGCTTTCATATGAACCACACTTGTTCCGGTTACACCCAAAGAAAGTGGGATACCCAAACCAGTTGGATAGACCAGTTCGGCATCCAAAAAGTGAAGATGATTTTGGAAATTATAATCAAAATCCTTAACTAGATCAAATCCTTTATGAAGACTATCGAAAATCTTATCGATAAAATTCTTTGGTGTGAATTTCTCAGTATCATCTTGATAACTTAAGTATGCGAGTTCGACGCCAAATAATTTCAAAGATAAGTCTATGCTAAGGTTTTCATCGACTTCGGTATTACGTAGGCGTACGTTCTTCGCGAATCTGTCGAGTTCTCCTTGTTTTACTTCACGCTTCATACGTTTTAATTGTTCGTAACGTTTGTGTATGTAGTTCTGTATTTCGAAGGCAGTATCGACGGCTTCATTGGCTACTTTTATATCGACCGAATGTTTCTTGAATTGTCCTTTCGGTCCGAAGTAGTGCTCTATAACTCTGTCAAGATTTTCTACACGTGTATCGAGCTCGAAGAAATTGAAGGATTGTCCGAATACTTCAGCAGTGAGATTCAAGTTTGTCGAACGAGGTACGAAACTATTTTGACTGTAGATCACATTACTTTCGGCAGAGGAACCAATACCGAAAGCCTCGAGATTATAGGACAGTTCGTTATTGAAGGAGAATTTACGGAAGTCTTCTGGAAATTTAATGCGTGGTTGGATGTGACCCAAGAGATTTTTAGCAGCTGCCTTGTTAGGGTCCGTTGATGCTCTCAGATTGCGGAGATGACTGGTGATGAAAGATCCGACCTGATTAACGGTTTCCTTGTCTAATACTTCCTTTATTTTATCGGCAACGTGTGGACAGGCACAATTGACCAACGACAGATATGCCTTTATTCTAATTTCACTGTCCTCATCACGATCATTCAATACATTAAAAACTGTATTCTTCCATTTCATCGAACAAATAGTAGGCAAAGCTTCGATAACAGCAACACGTACTCTATTACGTACTTGTTTGTCAGCAGCGATGTTTGCTAATTTCTGTAGGGTCGCATCATCCAGGAATCGCGTATTCCCAAGTGCTTTCAAAGCAGAAATCACTTGATTCTCTTGTGTTCTGCTCTTTGTTCTCCCGTTTCCTACTTTTTCACGAATCTTATGGATGGCTCCCTTTATCTCGGGAATATTGTCACAGGGATGATCTTGGCAGTATTTGCCAATGGTTTGTCCAATTCCAAGATAACCAATTCGAGGTAAATCGGGTTGATTTAAAAGAGTTGTTACAGCTACGACAGCTGGGAGGTTTACGTGTTGAATCAACGGGAGACTAGCGTAGAAAACGTAATTCTGTAGATTGGTTAGTTCATGATTCTTTATAAGCTCTACTGCCACTTCGGCTGCTTCGCCACTACCAGCGCGGAAAAGTGCATCCAGCAAGATTTTCTTGTCAGAAACTTTATTATAACCTGCACCAGCACTGACCTTGTGATATACTGAAAGAATGTCCTTCTTATTGCTCACTCGAAGTACTTTAACAAATTCAGCAAATTTTCCGGCTGCCTTTTCGTGAACAACGTCAGTTTTTTCTTTCGATACGGCCTTGAGAGCATTGCTAATTTCATCTACTGATGATTTCACGACTGGATGTGGAACATCGAAAATCAAAGACTTGGGAACGGATACTGGAGCAAGTGGATTATCACCTTTTTCGCCTTTAAAAATTAAAGTTGTTTCAACAACGGTTTTAGCTCCGGCTTCTCCATTGCTAAATGGCTTGTACTTGTAAGTTTCCGTAGATGTTGCCTTATTTAAGATACCCTGTTTAAAGCGCTGTTCAATCTTTTGTTCAGAAGCGAGCAAAGGCGTAGACTTGATACCAGATGATGTGTCGAATACAGACGTGATTAGTCCTTGTCTGAAGTTTTCGCGATAGGAGCATTTCGAAAGATCCTTAAATTTTTCTACGAGCAAGGAGTCACCCTCTTTTTGGAAATTGAATTCCGTTAAACAGTTGCCAAATATATCAGTCTAGGTGGAAAAACATAAAGAATAAATAAAAATTTAGAATTGATAATCTGATATTTGTCTCTAATGGATTGTTAAAAGGAACTTGTTTTATTTTTTCTCATCTGCACGCATACATGCACGCTAATAGGATCCTATCCATGGACCGACTCGATCCCTTTTTTAAGTCGATCAATCAAACGATGTTATTATATTATATGGTCACTTAGTATGTATTATTATCAGAAGTTAATGCAATTCATGATCATCAGGATAAATTAAATAAGCTGATAATTGCATCTTCGTCTACCATGCAATGATGAATAATAGTCAGTAATTTTGATTTATCCTTGAATTAACGACTCTTGTCAATTGAACATTAAGGTTATTGACAGGAGGAGATTTCTTATAAAGTATATGTAAATAAACGAACAAATATGTTATATATTAATTGATAAAGATTCGTGTATACCTCGCTGTGTACAGTAGAGCCGGATTCCAACTGAACAGCTGATTGGAACAAAGAGACAACGGCTCTCTTAATGTTCAGAGATGTTTGTGAATCATTAGGTTCTGCACAAACATCAGTATCAATGTGACCGTGATGATAGCTAAACTGAAGAGCATATTTCTGAATGTCCGGCAGGGACACTACCTGAAAAATGTGATTATAGATACTTTGAATTTTCTGTCAATTTTAAAATGTGACTAAATAAATAAATCAATTTAATTGTTTAAGCAGATTGTATCGTTAAAAATCCGGAGGATACTTACAGCATCATTCAAATGTACATCCTTCAGTTGCAACTGTAGAACACAGTCTGGTTTTGCAGTCAATTCAACAATGGCCTTCAAATTAAGAGTAGCATCGCCTTGAGAATCCGTTACAGATATTGCAGACTTTCCTTCTAAACGATATATATAGGTATGTCCTTCTTGATATGCTTTTGGATATTGTCCTGCAATTATTTTAATATTATAAACTTGAGTAATTTTCTATGCGTGCTAGGTGCATATTCATTAAAAAATTTTACTACTTACCTTTGTGACAACCTAGATTGCATTTTTCTGAAACAAATTAAATTTTAAGCATTATATCGCTGTATAATCATGATATATCTTAAAAAGAATTTGTATGTACATACTTTAATATGTGGAAATATTATGGAATTATAATCTGTACAAACATACTGTTCTACTAGCTTTACGATTGGAATCATGTGGAAATGTTTACGTTGATAGAGGGTCACTGAACTAATTCAAATCGTATAGGAAATGTTAGCGAAGCTGTTGTATTGCGAAGAGTCATAAATTTACTCCCTAATGACTAAGGGGCGTTCTCCCCACTTTCTCGGCTTTATGTTTCATCGTTTTTCTTTTGTTTTGTTCTGCAGCTGGTGATTACATATGCGACATGATAATTTTATTTAATTGTTTATAGAATTGGGAATCATTGGAAAGCCCTGCCGTTTAGAGAACTATATATAAGTACTAAAATAGAAACCCGCTCATTGGTCAGGAAAAATAGCAAAATGAAGCAATTTAAGCATTAAAAATGAAAGAAAAAAAGCCACGCAATGAAAACATTTAATAGCAACATTGATCAATGTCAAAGTTTTAATAATATTTTAATTACACCTCGTTTCTTTTTTATTTAGCAACATGATTTACTCCTTTTTCATGATAACAAAGTAAGGACAACTTTGATAAAAAATAAATACGCGTGATTCGTTGTTTCATCGAAAAATAGCTAACATAGGGTCGATACGGTTCATCGATGCTTGCAGAAAGTTATGTTTTTTAAAAACAAGATAGGGAAGAGATAAAAGAGCGCTAAATACGTACTCTCGTACGTATTCTATAAAAGTTTTTTGTGTTTATGATTGATTAAAACTCGATTAAAGTTATTCTTGTATTCGAGTGAATGTGATTCACATCGTTTTCTTAATTAAGCAGAGATCAACATAAAGAGATCGTTATTTCTTTTCAATTTTTCAGTTGTAAGATTAAAAACCACTTTCTTTCATGATTCAGTGATAATCGCGTTGACTTATACCGCGACCCAAAAGTGATTTAATAGTATCTTCTTTATCCATATCACTCTTC
Organism: Vespa velutina; assembly: GCF_912470025.1. NCBI lineage: Eukaryota > Metazoa > Arthropoda > Insecta > Hymenoptera > Vespidae > Vespa > Vespa velutina. The sequence continues at coordinate 7,640,921 of NC_062191.1, forward strand.
GAACTCTTGTCTTTGTAAACAACGGAATATATTAGAGGCCGCAAATAATCTATTTATTTGCGGCGAATTTTATATAAAGATTATTAATATTTTATGCGCGTTTAGATGCATATTCATACAGCAGTTCACATTGAATCTTTATGAATAAGAATTCTAATACTTTTATTAATGTTACTGTTATAATGTTAAGTGTAATACGTTTATAAATGTTATTCGTAAAAAATTTATTTTAGCAAAATAATATAATATACAATAGAGGTAAATAATAAAATCCATAACATTATGTCGCATTTCCTTAAAGTTCTTATCGTGCGAAAAATTGAATTTTATCGAATGAGAAAAAATTTATAACGACTGCAATGATAAATTAAAAATACTTGATAAAGATGAACTATGATCATCAACTTTTTATTTTATATATGATGTATGGGTTAATTCGCTTCAACAAACTGAATGCAAACGTTACAAAATTTTTATATCTTTTGATATTACTATATTTGTGGAGAGCTTCGTACGCTTGCGTTATCTTTCTCTAGTGAGAGCGAGAAAGTTATCTCTTTATCAAATAATGTAAAAATTTGCTTACACAAGTTATTCACATATTTTTCGTATAAGCATCTTATCATAAAGAAATAAAAAGCTAAATTAGAACATTATGAAATTATTACATTTGAAATTATTACATTATAAAATTATTACGTTAAAGTGGCAATCGCTAACCAGTAAAGCAGATAGTTCTTTTTATTCCCCCAAATTTCACGTATCATAAATCTGTCATTAAAGAACAAGAATTGTAATATATCATATAGATGAAAAACGGTAACGGGGTTACACATCTCTACGAAGTAATAAAAAGATTATTGGGAATTGACGATGGTAGGATGATAGCAGGGACATCAGATCAATTTACTAAACGTCCGGTTTAACCCTGGGGTCGTGTAATCACTTGAACGGTACAGACATCGTACTATGCAGTGATATGTTGTTAGCGTATGTACAATTTACCACTTTTTTAATTACCATAAAAATTACTTCCCGAAAGAATAAGGAACAAATTTCAAGGCCCTTCTTAAAAATTCTCAACATTCAAAATTGTTTGATTTAATAAAGTCTTAATAGTTATATATTTATGAATAATTATTAAGATTTGAGATGATAAGAGGTTATTAATTTTTGGCTTCTTTTTTTACTCTGTAATTTGATATATTATTCAAAATATCAGTATTATATAATTTTATCATTAAGTAAATTAATTTTTCGTTTCGACATCTCAGTACTAAAATAATCTTTAACCTTGATATTACGCGTAACCTTTATGATTCATTAAATTTTGCCACCGACACTGATAATCGTCAACACGAGTTAATATAAAAAAACGATGGATAATGTTGTCGTATCATAACTTAATATCTGATAGTATATAGTCTGCTTAATTTTTTTTTACTATTTTCACATACATGTACGTACGAACATATATATATATATATATATATATATATATATATATATAAATACGAACAATATATATAGAAATCATAGTAAAATTATCAAGAAAGTATTTTTATTGTTAATTATTTCGTCATAATCAAAATGTTGAGTAACATATCTATGTGGGATCGTTTGCGCATTTATTATAGGATAAATATTTATCTTTGACATAGTATAATAGAAAAAGAAAAATACAAAAATTGTACTTATCGTCTATATCATGGTATTTACAGTTAATCACAAAAATATTCGTGTATTTCTTGAAATTGAATAACTTATTGCTGATAAAATTAAGTGTATTCAAATTATGAATTTTACGATATAATAATATAATAGTAATTTTATAAATTTTTTAATGAATATAGCTTGATTTATATAAGATTAACTGGACGTATGGAAAGCAAAGATCATTTTTTAATTCTGATTCGAAAATTTAGTTAAAAATTACAAATATCATAGTTAAATAAAAGAAGAGAAAAGAAAACACAAAAACAAAGAAAAGAAGAAAAGAAAAGGAAGTTACCAAATTCGTTAGAAAACGATCTTAAATGATATTAATATTAAAAAAATCGATATTAACAAAGTGGACCGAGGTGGATCCTTTTAAAAAACGATTTTACGTTAGGGGTAGACTTACTTGTCGAAGCCGAAATAACGGATAAAAGAACAAAACCAAAGATGAGGAAGGCTCTTAGAAGCCAAGGTGGATGCCCCATGATGTTGTTGCCGTTCGACTCGTTCGGCTTCCGGACCTTTCGTATAGTCCAGCACGAAATCGCCGAGAGACACGAAGCGACCACGAGAGCACACCACAAAAGCTTCGGTACTTTTCTTCGTGCGTGCTTTTATGCTCTCGTACCTTCTATCATATACCTCCCCGTCTTTCCGCCCTCTCTTCCCCCTTCTTCTCGGGGGCAGCGAGTTAACACGTCTAACCTTCGTATGTACCCTCTATTCATTTACTCGCTGTCGAATAAGATAACGATGACGAAAAAGAACAAGGAGGAAAAGGAGGAGGGAGGAAGAAAGAGAAAAGAAAAAAAGAATGAGAAGGAGAAAGAGGAGTGAGAGAGAACGTTCCTAAGAAAGCAAAGCGACCATTTTAAACGTTATTTACAGGAACGAAGTCTCGGTCACGGTAATAAGTACTCCATTTCTCGTATCAACTCGAGTAAGATTGCTCGTGATTTTTCTAACGACCAAATGATTTTTGCGGATCGACGACCTTATTGCATTCATGCGCCTTTATCTTGAAATATACGAGTTCTACGAGGAATTAGTTTCTCGCACAAATACCAGAAGTAAAGTCGAAATTATCAAAACGTAATTGTATTTAACAGATTCGTTTATTCGTTTATTTAATATATTTTATAGTCATACCATGGATTTACACGAGAAGATAAATAGTTGCATTTCGTTATTTTACTTTTTCTAACTTTATGATCTTAATGATGTTACTTCCATATAAAAAAGATACTACTGAATTAAAAAGTTAGTTAATATATTTAGTATTTCTGAGTAAAGAACTGCATTCAAACTTTCGTAATCTGAAGTTTTGCAATTAAAAAAAAAACTTTTAATTGAAATTTTGTTCTTTAATCTTTCAATTCGAGATATAGAATACATAGTTATTTTTTCCTCGGCTTTTCTAATTCGTACTTCTGTTAATTTTCCAATTGTTTCTTGTTACAAAAATCTTAATGTATATAAATATTGTTCAAACATATAAAATCGAATTCCGTGTAAAAAAATGTTGATTTCTTTTAAAAGACTAGATAATATAAATTAATACTCCTCAATTTAATTGATAGTGTTTATAATTAGAAGGTTGTTAGTTTTTCCTCCGGTAAACATGACAAAAGTAAAAATTGACATTTGAATAGGAACAAAGTTCAAAAGCAGACTACTGTACATAATAAGAAAATTTTCTAAATTTATTCTACGTTAAAGTAGCTGCATGTTGATATCGTTGTTCAAACGCAAGCTATCTTGCTTTGCGGAACAGCGGATGGAGTTTGACCGGTCACCTCCCTCTTCTATATAGATCTGAGGAAAAGTAAATATCTATCTTTCCATTCCGTTATTCTTCAATAAATATACATGTCTTTCGTACATTTAACTATTGGTATCTTAATCGTATTCTTTATACAATTTCAAATTGAATCTAATGGCATGACAGAATAATTTATATTGTTTCCATTTATAATTGCCACTTACAGAAAATAATTTATACATTTTTTATAAATTTCTTAATATAGCTTAAAAAAGAATAAATAATAATCACACGATACTTTTAATACGATCGAAAGATACATATTCGAGAAGTTTCGATCGAATTGCTATAACATATATATAATAATGAAAAAAAATTGTTCTAAAAAATTGAATGTCATTCATTAAATCGGAAATGCTAATTAAAGACAAACATTTTATCACATGAAAGATATTTTTTTTATAAAATATATATTTAATATTTAAGAAAATATTAAAATAGAAGAAGAAACGATCGAAGCGACTCTCTTGCCGTATTCTGTAGGTAATAAGTATCATTAATTCCTAGGTCGGTAACTATGACGATAAAAATTTCGAAAAATTGTAACATGAAAATTGACGAATTACATACGATAAAATGTGTTTTGAGTTTATATTTACGAATATTCCAACATTTTTTTAATTATTAATATTATTCATAAATAAGTACATTTTTTAATGAGTATTAGTAATATAGACAAACAAAATTATCAACACTCGTGTTTCGAGTACTTTTTCTTTCCATTATAATTTATATTATAATGGAAATATATTAATGTAATTAATGAAGTTATACTTACCATTATCAAGTTTGATTTATTAAATGGAGCATATTTAATTTTGTTTGGAGCATTATAGGTTTATTTTCTTAATATGTTCATATAAGTGAAATAAATTTTTCCGAATGTTGAATGATTAATCTTATATTTTTTCGTCTGTAGGCACGACTAGACATAACTACGTGATTCATATGATATAAACATTATATATATGTTATAGGATAAAGCTTTTTTATATTCATTGATCAACTAGATATTACTCAATATATTCGGAATATGTAAATATTATTTACTCATTATACGAGCGTACGTATCACAATTTTACTTTTATATTATGTAACTATATGATTTTAAAAATTAGATTCTATTTTAAATAATGTTGAAATATTACTACAATAATATATAAGAAAAATATGTATAAAAGTAAAGTTATATATTGATACTGATTAAAAAACTCAGAAAAAAGTGATAAGAATTACATTGTCAAAGTTAGCAATCAATTATATGCATTTAATGTTTTTATAATTATGGATTTTTTTTCTACATCAAAATAGTATATATAAAATAAATAAATAACAAAATTTCAGACACTTATCACATTATGTCGCTTCCAATGTTATCATCAATAGAAACAGATACTAGCGCCACAGTGTCATCGGTTAGAAGTAAGATTAAGACATGGAATATGAAACGTGTATACACATAGTAAAAATTATAAAAATATTTTTTACATTGTTTTAATCTAAACAATATATTTTATGAATAATTGAAAGGTGAAATAATTAAATCGTGCTTCATTTTTTTTCGATAACTGTAAATTATTATTCACAGAATAATTATATAAAAGTGCGCATTCCTCGATTGCATTGAAGCATGAAAAAATACAGGAGTAATGCGGAAATATAGGACCGACGAAAGTATTTTAATCCGAGATCCAAGGTTTTCTCTGCACGATTCGAGGTTTTCAATTTTATCATGTTAAATATGTAGTGCGATCCAGTAGATTGATTTTATATAGTTATACAAACTGTACGACGGTTGTACCATAAAATCGGTAAAATTTGTAGTAGGAGGTAGTAGCGAAGCAGATGGTAAGGTCAACGTTAGGACATCTTCTTCGACGAGGGAGCGCTACGATCTCTTGGCATCAGCCGAGTTGGGTCATGGCTGCGAAGATTCTACTCTATTGTCTCTTTTCTTTTACAACATGAGCAACAAAAACGCGAATGTCTACGTATGTACGCAGAAAGTATGTGTAAAAGTACATAGACATTAACAAGGTAAAACATTAAGCGTGTGAAATGAACTGCGTTCATCGATCAAATATGATTTTTTTTTTCCAAACCATCAACGCCGATGCACCTGTCCTCAACGAAGGATCAAAATTTCGCCAAGTCATAAATCGAACAGCTGAATTTTCGTAGAATCATCGATCATACTTTGAAACATGCGGAAGAGCTTCAACTCACGGATCAAGTACACCTGTCGTATGTTCTTTTAAAATATAGCCACAAAATAATAGGACCTTTTTTGTCAAAGGCATCAGGCATCTATCAATGAAAAAAATATTAAAGAAAAGAAAAACAAGAAGTTAGTTTATCCTCTCTTCTCGTTTACTGATTTTTTCTCGATTATGGCCGTTTTATCTCCTTCTCACTTCCGGCATTTTTATTATAGGGAATGAAGATACTATAATACTGTATTTCTTTATTCCATCATTCTCCCATTTCAAAATTGAAAAAAAATTTGTAGTATCTACGATTCCTTGCTTTCTGGATGAGATAGTAGTGTACGACCTTACCACAATGTTCGAGTATAGCGATGCATATTACCGCTCTTACCCCTTGACCCCTCTCGTCGTATTTTACCGCGTGACACCCCCAGTCTCGCCCTTTCACCCTACCATACATAGTCCTGCGCTCGCGCCTACCTCCGACCCAGAAAGCTCATCGTAAGGCCGCCTCATCCCTACGGTGGAGGTGGTGCTAGCGATGGTGGGTGTTGGTGGTAGTTGGTGGACGGACAAAACCGACACCCCACGAACGTGTGTGTGCGCGCGCGTACCGACTCCCCTCTCACCTGGCTGTTCGTTGCGCTCGTTCATGGCCCGTCAGTCTATCGGTAGCCTGCGTACCAGTTGTGTCGCGGTGCTCGTGTAACAACGTCGTTATTATCTTTACTTATATATATATATATATATATATATATGTATAGATATATATATATACATACATAGAGATATATAAATAGATATATATATATATATATATACACATATATATACACATACATATACATTTTGGCGTTCCGTTGGCTCGTTTTTATAACGACTCGCCTTACTACACTTTTGAACGTCCCGTTTTTACGTCCACGCGCGTTCACATTGGAAGGAAATATCAGTACCCACGCCTACATTATCATCGTTTGTCTTGTTCGTTCTGATCGTCGTTAATAGTAAGCCCACCAACTACCCCATTTGGAAAGTTGCGCGCGCGTCCTTATCTCGCGCTTTTCTGCTTTTATGCACGAAACGTCCTCCTCCTCCTCCTCTACGTCGTCGGCATCGTCGTCGTCGTCGTCGTCGTCGTCGTCGTCGTCGTTGTCGTCGTCGTCGTCGTCGTCGTCGTCGTTAACGGAGTTGCGACAAGAGAGAAAGAGAGAGAGAAAGGGAGACTTGCGAAAATCTGGTTAATAACAAGAGAGAGATATTTGGATACCGTATGTGCTCGCTCGAAAAGAAGAATATCGCCGTGAATCGAGGTGGAAGAAACGAAAGGTGTTCTTCGAATGTGAACGGAAGTTGCAACGTCATCAGGGAGAGTAATGATCGGAAAATAATCGGTGGTTTCAAACGTTGAAAAATACAACAATAGTTTGTCAATTTATTTGCTCTTCTTTTCAGCATATCAAATAGTTTTTTAAGTTAAGTCAGAAGGAGAGGAGAAACATAGAGTGCACACACCGTGCGCGTGTGTTCGTATGTGTGGTGTGTATCGATTGCTCGAAAATAGACGCGTGGGAACACCTGCAGGCTACATAGACATTCGCGGACCCTCTCGTCCATCCATCTCGTATCTCTCTTTCTCTCGTGGACATCGCTAACCTCTCCCGTCTCCGTAATCAGGCCCTCTCGTTCTATCTTAAAGACCCTTAGAGAGAGCGCGTGACAGGTGCATCGGTGACGACGGTGGCAGTAGCACCGCGACTTGCTTGGTCCTCGGCTGTCGTTGTTATCGTTGGTGGTGGTTGCGGTGGAGGTGGTGGTGCAGGTGGTGCTAGTGCTGGTGCCATCGTTGTTTCGTTTGGTGGAGGAGATCGGTTGTTGGTAGTGTTGGTAGTGGTGGTAGTGCTAGTGGAGGTGGACATAGTAGTGGTGGTGGCGACGGCATCAGCGGCGACGGAGGAGGAGGAGGAGGAAGAAGAATTAGAAGAAGAAGAAAAAGAGGAAGAAGAGGATAAAGCAAAGAAGGAGACGCATCGTAAGAAGCGGAAGAAGAAGTGAACGAAGGGGAATTAGAAAGAAAAGGAAGTGGAGGAAGCGGAAGTGGGCGGCAGTGAAGGAGGACGAGGAGGAGGAGGAGGAGGCGGTGGTGGTGGAGGTGGGAGAGGGGGAGGTGGCAAAAGGGCCGATTTTTTCTCCTCGAAAGTTTACTTCCACCGATACGTCCTGGAGGCGCCCGTCGTCTTCGCCGGTTCAACCATAACGCCTCCCGCTTTAAAACGCCCGAGACGGGATACGGTGGACTCCTCACCGCCACCCGCTCGTACCGCAGCTTCCGGTAAACCCGGACCGTCTGGCAAATTAGCCTGCACGATGGACGCGCCGCTCTCTCAGAGCATGGACTCCGTCAACACGGTGGCCACCGGTGAGGACGAGGTACGTATATGTATAACTCTACACATGTCCACATATGCATATATTTATATACATCATACACATTCTCTTGTATTCATTGGATAGCGGCGATGCTAGCTCACGCTCACTCGACGGAAGCAAAGCAACGCTTCCTCCGCGCCTTTCGTGTGCTCGTGCGCGAGCGCTCAAGCGACCCTTCGTTCGACTCGCGCTCTTGTCCGTCTCCCCGTTTCGTTTCTTCGTCTTTCAAGCACGCGCGGACTGACACACACATTCTCTCTCTCTCTCTCTCTCTCTCTCTCTCTTTCTCTCTCTTCCTTTCTCTCTTTCTCTCTCTTTTTTTTACTCCCTCCCCTCTTTTCGTTCCAACTCTCCCATCGTTCTTTCTTCGTTCCACCTTGCACGCGTCGTCGACGTACCTCCTTCCCCTTCTTTTCTTTACTTTACTCAGCGCAGACGCGATGGTAACGTGTGTAGGTGTGCGCACGCGCACACATATATAGATGTACACACATACTATTATGAAGATAGGGTATCGCGCGTCCCGTCACGCGTGTACCTTCGAGAAAAGGAAAGAGAGGGAAGGATAGAGAGAATTCGATCGCAAAGGTACGTCAGTGTGCCGCAGGTGACTCGTTTCCACCGAGCTCGCGCTCGCTCGATCGGTTGCCTGGTTGCCACCATCGTCTGTTGCCTGCCTGCCTGCCTGCCTGCCTGCTTGCCTGTTTGCCTGTCTGCCTGCCTGCTTTCTGGCTGGCTGGCTGGCTGGCTGGCTGGCTGGCTGGCTGGCTGGCCACCTCTCCTGCCACCAACTTCCTTCCTCTCGCGCAGCCAAGCAGGCGACCGAGCGGGCGGGCACCTGAGAGAGAGCACGACGCGCCACGCCATACCACGCTTGTTATTGATTTTTCTGCTAGGCGAGTGCCGGCGAGCGCAAAGGCGCCGAACTACGTTATAATCTATACGTACTATGTACTCTGTACGTACATACGTATATACAACGTCCTACATACGGATGTATGTACTCTACACCTACGTATGTAGCTTACTTACGTGCCATATCATATGGACGAGAATTACGCTCCTTTTGACGCGCGTGAGAACGTACGTACGCGTATGATATATAACGTTCCTACGTGTAGTTATATACCTATGTATCATACACATATGCATTTATACACTTTATGTACGTACACATAAACGAAGAAAGCAAAGGAAAATATCGAACCAAGTTGTACACTTTATCGTATCGTGGAACATTGTGTGATTCTCTTCTTGTCGCGTGGCTTTCTATAATCTATGAACTATGGAGGTATCATTTCTTTTTTTTTTTCTTTCTTTCTTCGAAATTGAAAACAAATTTCTTATCTAATAAACCGAAGCAATTCGCTTCCTACAAGTAACTCGTTATCGTCAAGTAATAATTCTGTTGTTTGACAATAATCGTTTCGGTTGTGCGTGAAACCGTGACGCCGTTTTATTCGTCTCTCCGTAACGGAACGATCGAAAAAGGGAACGATTCGTTGTATTCTTCCGATCGAGAGGCACTTTAAAAACGATGATTCTTAGTTTTACGAGACGTTCGCCGATTTCGCACGCTCGTTCGAGCGACGCGAGCTCTCTCTCTCTCTCTCTCTCTCTCTCTCTCTCTTCCTCTCTCCGCTCTCTTTCTCTTTTATTTTTTTGCGCGGTAAAACTTTTTTGACGAAGCCGCGCTTCGTATACGACGGAAAGAAATTAGCGCTCTAGAAAATTTTCCGTGAAAAAGAGTTATGCGATTTGCTAGTAATAGCAGCAGTAATGATGTCTACATTTTGATACGATATTGTTTTTTCCTTGGTCCTTCGAATTTCGAGGCTATCAATTCGAAAGGAGAATAAAAGTTTTCGCTTTTTAAATTAAGCTTTGCCAATAAACGAATAATCACTAGTAAATTATTCATCGACTTGTCACATCGTTGAAATTCGTTCGATATATTTTTTAACGTAAAATTCCTCGTAGAAGTTACAGTTTTTATAAGTTTTAAATTTACTAGTAAAATTGTGAAATCGATAAAGTCTAATATAATTTGGTCATAAATAGAAAAGGAAAAAAGGATCGATAAGGAGAGTAGGAATAATATAATTTATTGAATTAAAATAAATTCACTCGTATTTGTAAATGCATAAATACTATAAATGAGTAAAAACAAAGCACATACAATATTATATATATGATATTATATATAAATTATGAATCATTTAAAAACTATAATTATAACTTATAATTACAAATTATAAGACAAATATAATATACAAGTATAATATAATGTAAGATAGTAATAATTGGAGCGAGAGTAAAAGGAATAGAAATAGAAGATATAATAGTTCAGTATTCGTACTCTTGTTTAATAATTTTACACGTCGATCGATCAATATTTATGATAGGAGGGTAAAGAGATTATTTATATTACCACTCATTTTGCCTTTCGTAATTGTCGAGTTGATCATGTAATAAAGAAAAAAGATTTTCTTGAAAATCCGCATTCCATGGATTTCGTCGTTGTAGTCATAGTCATCGTCATAGTCGTAGTAGTTATATGCTCGTATTGAGAATCGCGATCGATCGATCGCGAGAACAGCTTTAGGAGTGGCCATTTCGAGTGAGCGAACGAACTGGACGAAGATGGTAAACCTCCCTCGTTAGCCAAAACGAATGGTATTACATTACATTTGTCTTTGCATTTATTTCGTCGAGACTAATGCGGAATCTTCCTCCACCACCAGGATGAAAATTATTTGGTCGATAATATCGAACTTAGCTACGGTGTCAGCACGAAAGAACTTTTATTTTCTTTCGATGCTCGACGATTTCTTCTTGTTTTCTTTTTGAACCTCTGTATTAATTAAAATAATCGAAACAGAATAATTTTTATATACTGTATCCTTTACATTATTTACTTCCAATAGATAGTTGGATGGATAGATAATAAAAAAAAAGCAAGACAAATACAATTATTATGCATATGTATATGGTACTTACGAATAATTCGATATGTAGTTTAATCTTTCATTATAAATGGAATTATGAAAGGATTGTGTATTGTTTATAAATGCAGAAAGCTGAAAAAATTAATGAATATGGACGATTTTTTTAGTCATTATTTTTGGTTTATTGTCGATGTATGTAAGACTATAATCTTTATATAAATAATAATCTATTGTACTTATATAATAGTTCTGATTTTTCTGTATAGCGTAGAAAAGATGAGGCATGGACACGCGTCGGTAGGAAGTTGGATCTTTCGCGCCGTTGTTACTGGCGGGAAACTTTGTGCCGCGAGGAAAATTTAATTCTCACGGTACTGCAAATAACAACATGTTTGTTGCACGATGTGCCAGTAGCGACAACACCGTGGAAGTTTTTATCTTTTTTCTATTTCACACGACTCTACTTTGTTAGTGCCTTCTTTTTCTGGCTCTCATTTTTTCCTTTCTCTTGTATAAAATCGGAAACGATTGACGGAAAAATATAAACGTCAGATTTGATTAGTAGATTAAAAATCAATGCAAAACGTGCGTTTGATAAAAGTTTTTCTTGCGATAACATTCGATTCGTTGTACAAGGCGTGAAAAAAGAATCACAATTCGTATGAAAGTACTTAAATGATGAACGATTATTAATTTCTTGAATATAATGACAAATTTTTATATAAATTCATGTAAACGTATACTCATTTATGAAATATTTAAACACTTTTTGAAATTGAATAACTAAATTCAGAATATATTTAAACAAAATATATTCTGAATCTTTTGATAGATATGGAGTGATTAGTGTGTAATAATTAAATCTAGAATTAAAACGAAATATGTATGTTTTAGTAGCCATGCAAAATAATAAATTCAAGTTTTTTATTAAATGTTTTTATAAAAATTACGTAAATATATTTCATTAATTTAATTATCTTTTATACATCCTGCAAAGTTTTTCGTGATCAAAGGATAAATTTTATGATACAATGATAATATAATTCTTATTCTATAGATATTTTAATTAAATTTAGTTAACACATTGCTGCACACTTTTAATTTGACGATCGTGCTCAGAAACACATTCTTTTTTCAATTGTTTATGACTGCCATATGAAATTGAGCGTCAGTCGTCATGTGCAAGATGGCTATAGCTGTCATTTACCTACATATCGCCAAAAATCGGACGGCTATAGCCGTCATTTGCGGTTAAACGTGTTAAAATTGGTTAGTAGGATTCATCAATTTTTAAGATATTTACAAGATGCAAGACAAATAGATCTACAAAATGTATATATTTCTTTTTATTTTTTTATAAAAAAGAAATATATGCATTTTGTAGTTCTCTTGATATAAATTTTTAAAAAGCTCATTTTGTATTTTTATCTCTGGTACAGCGAAAGAATATTTAAAAAAATGTTTTACATATTTCATTTTACGTACTAATTTTTTCATTTTACTAAAAAAGTTTACTAAAAAATCCAGAACGCTTTGTTTGGTCTAAAAAATATTATTCTATTTCACAAAATATCTGAATATACTTTTCTGAATGATTATACGTATGTATGAAGGTAAATAATTTTAATTCATCGTTGCATAAAGAACCTTAACGAAATCGAATTAGGTAGAACACTGGCATAAATTCAAACGGTTCTCTCTGGAGGTTCGCGTTTTAATGAAGAGAGGAAATTTAATTTCAAGCCTACGGTCATTTTTATTGTAATACACGGAAGAGTGCGAAAACGTTTATTAAAATTAATATCATGCGTGGTTCGAATTTATGAACGAGAGAGGTGTCGATATTTTCATTGATCGATTCAAACGTACGTAATTCGAAATTTCCACGTTTGCACGTAGATATTTATTATATATATAACTAGCTACACATTATACGCATGCGTATTTGAATTGTGACAGCCTATCTCCAAATATAATGCGATCATAATTAATCCCTCCGTACGGCAACTCGTTAATTGGATTCGCGTATATAGCGAAATTCGTTCGTGGCAGCACGTGCTAACCGTCACATTATATTCTATTTATCGTGCGAAGTTTGCCATCGAATTAATCGCAAGATCAATGAATCAATATTTTACATACCCTGATGAATCGATCGTGAGTTAGTTTTTTCAAAACTTCGGTTTTGTATTTTTCTTTAAAGATCCGAAAGAAAATTGAAATGTTTGGTTCTTCGTATTTTATTCGTACCGAAACAATTCTATTCGCGATAGGCTCTATGTAACAGGAGTTTTCACTTGGCCAAGTAAACCACGTAATAGGTCGTTGACTTCTCCAGTCGGACGCGATCGTGTGCCACATTGTTTTTTTTTTCACTCGACAATGACGCGAAAAGTGTTTTCACATTTTTAATCTTCTTTTCTTTTTTCTTTTTTCATTTAAAATATATTATCTCGAGACGAAAAAATCTGGAGGTTGTAAAAGCTTCTCCCTGTTGCATTTAACGAGATTCTTTTTTTTTTTTTTCTTCTTTTTTGTCGAATCTATTATAACGAGTAAAAAGATAACGCTGCTTTAATATAGCGTTTATATGTTATAATCGCGTTATCCTCTGCGTATTATCCGATTAAACAACGTATGTTCTTTTCAAGATAGAGATAGAACGAAAGAAAGACAGAGAGAGAGAGAGAGAGAGGGGGGCAGAGAGAAAATATGTTGCAGATCGATCGCGCTATCGTGCTCGGTCATCTAAATATGGAAACGATACCCCTTCTTCTTCTTCTTTATCGTTACCATATTCCGTGGTATCGTATACGAGTACGTAAATTAATCTTGAATTTCTAGATTATTTCATTAGTAAATCTAAGACATCTATCGTTCGACGAATTTCAAATTATTCTCGCAAACGATGAGCAAATGTCGATTCATCGTAATTCGTCATTTTGAAAGGATAAGAAGGGATTTGTTCGACAAGTTTCATTTTAATCATTCGAGCGTAATATCATTTGTCATGGTCAGACGAATATCGATCTCATCTATTTGAAATTTTTTCTTTTTTTTACAATTTGCACCGTGCTGTTCCTTGTCGTAATAAAGAAACGAAAGGAAAGTCGAGGTGTCCTGGAACGAGAGATTAAATCGAGCTCGAAATTAGTGGTAAGAACGACGAACGAGCTAGCGAGCGAGCGAGCGAGTGAGTGAGTGAGCGAAATTCCCGTACGGATATCTCGGCTTGAGAGAAGGGAGAAAAGAAATTGAGGACGAAGAAATCGCATCCACGATTCGAACTGAAACGCTTAGCGCGTGCTCAAGCAGCGCGCCGATCCGTCTTTGCTGCGAGAGAAACCGCGCGCTCGTCAAGCCTCGCAAGAGGGTTAGGCCTCGTTGGATCTTCAGAGAGCGGAGACACTTCTTTGGATGGATTGAAAGAAAGAAAAAGAAGAGAAAAGGGAGAAACAGTAGAAAAAACTTTTGCTTTGACGAATACGTTCGTTGAATTTGCAATTTCTATTTTTCACCATTTTTTATTTGCTGGATTTATCTTCGATTCTATCCTTTCAAATGTTGATAGGATTTTACTGGGGAAAAAGATGTTAAGATTTGTAACTGGGCGCGGAAATCAGACATTGTTGAATATTCAAAAAGGTCGTTAAGTACCAAGTAGATCGATACGATCTCGTGTGAGACGCGAATATTTCAAGAGAGAGAAAGAGAGAGAGAGAGAATAAGATAGAATCGCATTGGATTTCAACGGGTAGCAAGCGCCTTAAGATTAGGGATGCAAATCCGGTGGCATTAAGGCTGAAGAATGTTTGGAGCTCGTCTTCGTCGGTTGTTTCCGCCGTACTATTCATTTTCCTCGAGTAATTCAGCATTAATGGCTGAGAACCTCTCCTTACGGTTAAGAAAAATTAATCCTAGAAAGCGTACAACGAGGGATTTGGATAAAGTATGAAATGGTTGACTTTCCGAAATTATATGAATGCAGAATTAATTTTTACCATTTTCAAATTTTCCATTTGCGAATGACACTCGACTTGCATACATTGACTTCCCTTGACTTTCCACCTAAAGAAAATCGTTCCTTGAAGCTTCTTGCGAACGAACAAACGAACGAACGAACGAACGAATGAACGAATGAACGAATGAACGAATGAACGTACATAAGACAAGAGCGAGTACGAAAAGATAGCATGGAGATCCTAAAGGGAATAAAGCTGTATAAATATTTAACGTTTCACCAGATGGAACTTCAAAGTGGAAAGTACTATTGCGTGAATATGGTAGTAGCATGTACTATTTGTAGGAACATATTTTAGTCGTTTCAATAGATTCGGTGTTCCGCTATCAAAAAGACACTCGACAGAAGAATTAAAAAAAAATAAAAAGAAAAATAAAAAAAATAAAAAAAAAGGAAATAGAGGGAAAGAGAGAAGTTTGAATTATCGGAGGCACTCTTCACTACTAATCACCTTTTCAATTAACGTATATACATCTGTTTATATCTACTTGGCCTCATAAGAAAAAAAAAGTTATATTTTTTCGAAAGGTTCGAAAATATTCATGCAAACTCGATCGATTCGTTCCTCTTTTATTTTTTTTTACGCCTAACGGAAGTTTTCGAAATCAAATTTTCTTCCGCGACTGGATCTAATGTTCCCTTTTCCTCAACTACCACGACATATCCAGCCTATACACGTTACGTAGCAACGATATGTACAACGATTGACGACGACGGTCGAATGGAAGCTATGAAAATCGATGCTCGCAGTGTACACGTAGCTTATACGTTTTGTGAACTTTATAGATGAAAAGAGTCCTAGAAATGAAATTAAAAAGAACAGGAAAAAATAAAAATAATGATAGAAAAAGAGATAGATAGATAGATAGATAGATAGATAGATAGATAGATAGATAGATAGATAGATAGATAGATAGAGAAAGAGAGAGAGAAAATTAGATTATTCGATTCACAACAGAATTTAAATATCTTTTTTCGCATTTCCTATTCCCAGTTATACAAGTTTGTTTATACATATGTGTATAGCAGATTAGCTTGCACACCTAGTATTCTATCGCATCGAATTTTATAGCAAGTCGAGAGAACGAATAACGATTGTATAACAATAGACAATGAGGGCTGGGACTTCAGCGGGCGCGGGCATTGTGGTAGAGCGGATGTTGTATAACGGTTAGCCAGCGAAGAGGAACAAGACGGGAGTAGCAAACCGTAAAAGCCACGAAAGTCTGACTTCTCTCCCTTTCTCTCTCTCTCTCTCTCTCTCTCTCTCTCTCACACACACACATATATTTACGCCGCTCGCACGATTCGAAATAAAATCGAATGACCAATCGTATTTAATTTTTAAATATCCTGCTTAGAATTCTTATATATAAGTACTGTTTTTATTTATATATATATATATTTTTTAAAGATTACTCTCCTTTTCTTTTCTTTTCGAAAGTCCATTCGTTGAGCCTTAAAGCGTGAAAGTAGGTTTTTTTTTAGTTTCAGTGCAACGAATATGATTTTACAATCAGAAAGTTTAGCTAGTTTCTTGTGTGATCATGAAAATACAACGAAAGAAAATGTCGAAGTAACTTTGCAACTAAATTGAAACGACACCGTTTCTTTGGTAACGACTCCATAACTCCTATGCGGCCTCGAACGCGATCATTTTCCGCGAAGCGTCATTCGCACAGGAAACACTCGTCCGACCGGAACAAATGACAGCGTCCCTAACAGTGTCGCGTCTGGCGCATAAGTTGACCGTACCAATGAAGAATCCCACTGACCTAACTCGTGAGAAATATTTGCGTTTACTATAGGTATTACGTCTGCTTATTTCCCTGCTTGCTTTTAAGCGAACAACTTGCTTGTTGTAACTCGTGTAAATGTACAAAGCAGTAAACTATGTTTAAAGTTCACGCGTAAAACGGAATGTTCTCTTCGTGCAAAAGTAATGACGCATAACAATATAATAAAATAATAATGATAATATATTTTTAAACAAAAGAACCAGAAAAAGAACTATAGGAATGCTTTTAGTATGTTTAATTAATTAATCGATCATGGATAATGCGCCTTATCACAATAATTAAACACGATAAACAAAGTTATTCGAAAGTGTGCGTATCAAAAAGATGGAAATCATTTACTGCGAATGAGATTCGGTTCCGCCATTAGCGTAATCAAAATAATTATAGTATTGTTTGAGTTAGTCCAATTGATTTGCATTTTTATCATTTTTCTCATAAATATTTATTAATTTTCGAATATGAGAAAATACGCATTGAATATAAATAAAAGAATAATCCATAAAATTTTCTATCGTTTCTACTAGAAAGATTTTATTGGGCTAATGCAAGGTTCTCATAGATTTCAAATGGATCATGTATATGTACTCTCGACAACTTTGAATGGTAGAAATGCATCGATTTTGTGGCTTTTGCTATACAATACGAACTAAAGAGTAAGAGAGAAAGAGAGAGATAGCGGACGTAATCGCTCTGTAACCTAGCATTCAAAGGTTCGCTTTGTAGGCTACTGAGAGAATGGAGAGGGCTCGTCCCTTGATCCACCAGATCGATATCACGTCGACGGAAGCTGCGCGTATCATCATGAACCGGATACGATCAACATAAAGTATTCCCACCGCGGAATGATGGTCTAACCTTGGAGCATAAAGACTCTCTTACTACTGTCTATGCACGGACTATGTATCTTCGTAGATTCACGCTCGCTGGACGAATCAGCTTTTGCGAGAAAAAGAGGTCGCCCCCGAATCCTCCTTTTTTTGTCCCCTTCCCCTTCATACCCTTCCTTCCTTTCTCCGTAATCTCTTTCGTTCCTCGTTGCAACCGCTCTTTCACCACTGTTTTTCTAGTGCATGTCGTTCGACTTCGATGCTCTCTGTTCTTTCTACTATTTTTTGTTTTTATTCATTCTCTCTCTCTCTATCTATCTATCTATCTCTTTTATTCGACATTTACGTCTCTCTCGCCACTCTAATTCCGCCACGAGATCATTCGCGTTCATTGTCCTGGGAATGTAGAAAGTGTCTTTATCGAATATTCGTCACTTTTTTTTTACAAAAAACAAGACAGGAGGAAAGTAAGTAATAACTGATTCAAATACCATCTTAAAAATTTAATACAATTCGCTGACTATTCTATACTTTCTCGTCGATTTTTGCTTATTCATTGTCGCTTTTCACATTAACTCAATGTGTCTAGATATATTAATTACCTTGTCTTTTAATAAAATATATTATAGTTTTTGCCGTTGTCATTTTCGAGTTAACATCTCGGCGATGATTATTTTGATTTATTTTGATTATATTGTTTCTTCATCGAATATTTCCTTTCATAGAAAATTATTATTTGACTATTCTTTTGAATATGTTACGTATCACTTCACTATCGAGTGATTAGATACGTGTTTATATGTTATATGCTATTATGTCTTATAAAACTCACGAAACGTTCGACTTGCGGTTACACTTCCGCAGTTCTCTTGTTGGTCGAGGTATATTTTGTAAAACGAGAGTTGATATACGACCCGTGATTCGTAAAACCGACATTTTAGCTATTGGGTCGTAATACTCACTTCCGACATGTCATTGACCAAGGTAGAGATGCGGTCAGAGTTCTATCTCTACATAGAATGCAAAAATGTTTAATGGCACTGTGAACATTTCTATTTTTTCTTTTTCCTTTTTTAACATTACCGACGTACAATGAGATCCATCTTTCATTCGTCTCTTCTATGCGCGTTTATATGTATACATATGGTATATATTTCACTCTGTTCCTATTTACAGACATTCACAACGAATGAGGTCTAAAACGCAGCTTTCAGAGATTGAACGACGATACGTTATTGTGAAATTCCTCTCCGTTACCCTGAAACTGAATCGAGGTTATGCGAACTGGTCCAGTTTTACCGTTCTTGTTTTACGAAACATTTCCGCTGATTCAACGAAGAAAGTTATGGCCATTATTAATTCGATCTTTCGTTGAAAAACAGAAGAGTAGTATTTATGTTCGATTCGATTTAGCACAATTTCTTATGTAAAGGTCGTATTGGAAATAAATTTCGTTATCGAAAAGCGTATATCGTTATTGCAAATAGCTCTCTATAGATAAATTCAAATAATATATCCTCACATCCTCTCGTTCTCGTTGTAATTGCATTCAAGTGCATGGTATTTCAGTCGATATACAAATTGCACAGGTGATTTCTGAGAAAGGTTAAATCGATACATTGGTACGAGGGTAGTCGAATATTCCAAATTAATAGCTATTCGGAAATGCTTGATTACCAGCATTCATGTTATGCTACTAACTGGTAGAACTGATATCCATTAACTTATGTGTCTGTGTATGTCAGTCTTACATGTATTATGGCAATACGCCATCGAAATCAGTATTTCGATTAGCGTTGGAGCTTTTTACAAGTATTTATTTAGTGTTTGTTCGATATCTATGAGTTATTCTATGAGTGGAATAAATATTTATCATACAATGAACAAATCCTTTCAATTTCGGTAATACCTATAATTAATGTTCTATTTAAATTAAATTATTGAATTAACGCGTCGATCACACATACGCACGAATATATTATATATATTATATATTTTATATATATATATCGTAAATACCTTTTTCTATTTTTATATATTTCAATGAAAGATTTTCGTGAATAAAAGGGAATGAACAAAGTAAACGAGAACTTAAATAAAAATTAAAACCTTTGTTCTTCGAGAGAGTTTTAAAACATTCGTATGAAATTGTATCAACGTTCTTGCATCGACCTCGGTCATTTATATGACACACTAGAGTTCCTATCTATGTAATAAAGTGTTTCCGGACATATGTTACGACAGTGCATTTTCGATCTATTTCATTGTGCCAATACCAATGTGCGTATTTTATTTTCTTTTTTGAACAATTGCATAGCGATCTGTCATAACATACACACATAAATGTATATATAATATATATATATATATCTATATATATGTATATGTATATTTATTTATACGTACTAGTAAAAAACATCAGAAAATTAAATTCTAACAAAAAGAACGAATATCTTAATCTCTATTTTTCATTTCGAAATAATAAACAGGTTCCTCGAGTTCTAATGACGATATATTTAAAAGAGTATCGTGAAAGGTACTCTTATGTGACCCATCAAACACCACGCAGGTCAGCAACCTGAAACGAGTTTGATGCTGCTTTATTTGCTTTATTGATTGTCTCTTCCTTTAGCCATACGTGGCATCACGCTGAAAGTCGTAAAAAATTTTTTTTCCACGCGTACATTGAATCATGATTGCTTACTTTTAAAACACAAAGTTGTAACAGGAGAGTGGCGAGTAGAGAAATGGTATGCATTTATTTATTTTCTCTTTCTCTTTTTCTTTCTCTCTCCCACCTCGTCACATCTGCCAGGTATTTTAACCGGTTTTTCCCTTTTTTGGTGCGTTCGCACATTTTTTCTCTGAAGGGGCAGCAGCATACCTTCCCTCGTTCGATATCGATTACTATTTACCTCACGGTCTATCGAAGTTACTTTCCGAAAGGGAAAGGAAAGAAGAAAAAAAAAATGGCCGACCGTTTGTTCGTCATGTTCCTTTCCATTTCTATGTAAAAATAAAACATCACGCAAATAAATAACGGTTATAACAAGTTACGGGCGCGTTAACGAACGCTCTTTGAAATGAAAAGGGATCGTCTTTAGTACAAGACAGATGTACGAGACTTGACGCGCTTAGAATTCTCTGCATTTCAAGCGCGCATTAAAAGGACGTTCGTTCGCTTTCGTTCCTTACCATTTACGCGCACCTAATTTGTATTCGATTCATGCACCGATAATATAGAGAATAGATTTTCGGATTAAAATATTAAATATAAAACTTTTAACCAAGCAAACCGATTATTAAATTATTATTAATTAACCGATTATTAAATTATTAATCAACTCTATATTTATTTATTCATTTTAGATGTTTAATTGAACCTTAGAAAAATATAATTGTTCAATAATATATTCACTCTTTTATTTATGATTAAATAATATTATTTATTTAGTTATTCGTTGGAATTTGCTTGCAAATATCCATAAAATTGCGCTCTCAGCCTTTTTTTTTTTTTTTTTTTTTTTTTTTTTTTTATTTTTTTTTATAGCTCTTCTACTTCAGGGAACAATTATGATGCACGGTTTGATGGATACACGTATATAAAAATATGAACATACGTTATATATATATACACACGTCGTTTACTTGCGCGCGCGTACACATAACATATACACATATGCTGACTATTTGCATGAGTTAGTGCAATGTGTTACTCCACACATCAATGATTCGTGTTCACGAGCATAGAATTTTACACGCACGCTTAAATTTGGCAAGAACGCACTCGACTTGGCAACCTTGCTAAGTTATAGTATACAGACAAAATCCGTAATTGTAGTTCAATAAATGTCCGCACTTATAATGTAGAGTGCGCCATGTTATTGCTTCATACAGTAGGATATGTCGGTAATTCAGAATGCGCGGTGGATAAAGACAGATCGCAAGGACATCTTTTATATTATGGTTTTATTTTTATACATATCGTTCTATTTAATTACATAAAATAAATTTACTGTCAAATGGTAATAATGCGAAGCTATTAATCTAACGATATTAATTGTTTCATTGTTTTCACTGTAGTATCTATCATAGATTAAGATTGCGATCATCATATTTTGTCGATTTGGTAAGGTAATTTCTTTTTATGCGAATATTATTTCCTTTTTTTTTTTTTTTTTGAATCGATTTATAGTCACAAGTTGTTTAAATATTTTACGAGTACGATGGGAAACGTAACGTTTTACATTCTGTGAGTAATAAAAATGTCACCTTTAAAATATTAAAGGTAAAGAAGGCGAAGTAACGTTGAACGATGGAGGAAAAGTTGCTTGAATTTCATTTAATAGTCCATTGGATGCTAAAGAATCTGTAGTTAGTGATTAAAGGCGCGTGTATATGCAAGGATCGATGAGAGAGAGAGAGAGAGAGAGAGAGAGAGAGAGAGAGAGAGAGAGAGAGAGAGAGAGAGAGAGAGGAGTATTCTATGCCGGTTATATTCGCATCGCGGAGGTACGCATGCGCGAGCGTTTCTATCGTAGAGTGCATAGCTCGCATATGGTAAAATATTTGAACGACGTAGATAAGCCCGCTTTTGTTCTACGTTTATTCAACTTTGTTTTACATTTTGTAACGTAAAGGAAACAACGAAGAAAAGGATGGAATGTATGTCTACTTTTTATATTGTATACTTATAAAGATCATATATTTTTTTTCTTAAAGCATTCTTTAACATACTTGTTTCATCACAATACTGTATATAACGTATGTACTCCATTTGAGAAAGCGTATCCTTCAGCTGTAACGATTTTTAAAAAACGTCCAGTAAAACTTTTAATAAGAATCTAAAATACCTCGTCATATCGACCGGCATGCCTTGCTTTACTCTTTGGACATAATTTGAACTCCTATTATCCCACTAGAGAATCCTGTAATCCCGTTATATCTAAGGTCTCACCAGACCTTATGAATCATCCTTCGTAAGAGAGGAAAGGAAAGAGAGAACAAAAAGAGGGAGCGTTCAAAGCTGGGTGAATATGTACGATCGATAAAATGGATATTGATCGTATTATCCTTCTATTTATAAGAGTTTTCGACGATTGAAATTTTCAACGATCGTTCACTAGTATTATTGTCTTCTTAATTACTGTTTTGGAATGTATTATCTTTAGAGTCAATTGAAATAAAGAAATTTTTGAAACAGTCAGTAGCAGCCCCACTTTCCACTTGAAAGTCGACCACATTCACACGTACGCGACTCGTTATCTGCAAACAAGCGAACCAAGGCACCCTCTCACGTTCTTCTGATCTCTCTCTTTCTCCCTCTCTCTCTCTCTCTCTCTCTTTCTCTCTTTCTGACCCTCTTTCTATTACTGCTCTCAACTTCCGCCCTTTCTTCGATGTCAATATCTCTCGGACAGTTGACTCACGACTCCATGGCACCCTGCCTGCTTTGATATCACCCTCTCGTTTCCTCTTTTCTAAACCCGAAGGAAATCACGATTCGCCATCCAAAATCGTTCAGGCTCTCAGGCATATGGCCGAAGAAAAGATGTCGATGAAAGTTATCAATAATTGTGTCATTCGAAAGATTCAAAGGAATTGGTGCAGTCTCATTGAATCATTCTCGCAAGACTTGTGCAATTAAAACTAGATATATTGATGGCAATTACAAAAGTATTTTTTAAAAACACAGTGCATATTACACGTATACGCAAGAAAAAAAATGAAGGTAAAAAGAGATACAGGCACATATATATATATATATATATATATATATATATGTATATGTATATTACATCCATTCAACGACACACAAAGAAAAGACATAAGAAATTCTGAACATTGGCTCACGTATACATATGTTAGTCTCTCTCTACGCAGAAGGCTGAAATCATTTCACAGCGTATGAATAAGTGATTCGCATGCGGTGCCTGCTTCTTTCGTTCCGGGCGTTGCACAGACACGACGGCGCCAGTATACCTGCCACCCCCTGCCCGATCCCTCTTCACCTACTACTCATACTTCGTTTTCCTTCCCTTTCTCTTTATTACCATCCCACATCCCTACCTCTTCCTACTGTACGCTTTCACTCGGTTGATACTTTTGCTCCACCTAACCTTCTTCTTCTTCTTCTTCTTCTTCTTCTTCTTCTTCTTCTTCTTCTTCTTCTTGTCCGCTTTATACCCTCTTCAGCGGGTTCTGGTTAAACTCAAACTTTTCAATCTCCGTCATCTTATACGTCCCGTTTGAGATTCGTTATTGAGCCCACTAGAATCCGCGAAATTTAAACTTTCACCTAAGAGCCTTCCCCCCTTTTCTCTTTCTCTTCTTCCTCTTCTTCCTTTTTCTATTCTTTTGTTTTTCTTTTCATTTTTTTTTCCTTTCTGTCTTGGAAACAATGACGACGACGAGGACGGAAAGTTCGTCGCGTGTCGTGCCGAGGAAAATAGGTGAACTTTGAACGATTTCTTTTGGTTGGTTGTATGTGAAATAGGGTCGCGAGACCGTGATAATCATCTCTACGTAATGTATAACGCTCGTTATGTGTCGTTAAAGCTTCGACGTATTCCAGTAACTAAGCTACTTTATCTAATGACTCATATCGCAATATTGGAAAGTGGGAGGGAAAAATATAAGGTTGATGTTTGGATATATTTTTATATTTCAGTTTTCTTTTTATTTCTTTATTTACTAGGATGTATATATAAATTGCATAAATATCTCGAATTCGATTTTACAATCTTTTGATATAGACTATCCATCTCTTCTTTTCTTAGGTCTAAAATCTTCCGTTAAAGGGTATCTCTTTAATCTTCTTTATCGTGCTTTTCATCTTTTTTTTTTCAGGTGCGCACGCTGTTCGTGAGCGGCTTACCGATGGACGCCAAGCCTCGAGAACTGTACCTGCTGTTCAGAGCATACGAGGTCAGCACATGAATTACCACAATTTCTTTTTCTTTTTCTTCTTTTTCTTTTTTTTTTTTCTTTTTTTCTCTTCCTTCCCTTTGTCTTCTTTCTTGCACCCTCTCCCCTTTTATTATTCATCATAATAGAGGGGTCAGTGCGAGAAAGAACTTAATCGTCTTTTATTTTTCATTTAGACTTACGATTTTACGTCAGAAATAGAATTTATAGAAGTTATAGAAGATCGATAATAAAAGCTTCTATACGTTCCATACGTTGCATGGACGAGTAATAGAAAAGTTGTAATAGAATTGATTATAGTTATTCATTCTTATTTCCCCGATTCGTTCGGGTCAACGAAGAGAAGACGAGTGAATACTTTTTATTTTATTCCAGGGTTACGAGGGATCGTTGCTGAAGGTTACGAGTAAAAATGGGAAGACGGCGTCGGTAAGTGAAATATTTTTGATATAAAGAAATAAAAATTGAGTTTATTTTTAACAAATATGTTCAAAAATTTATGTAATAAAAGAAATTGTTTAACGTAGAAATTAAAAAGATAGATAATCATTATTCGATTCGTACAATAAGTTTTTTAAAGGAATTGAGAAAAAATTTATTTCCTTCTCATATACTCTGATACTGAGTAAAGGAAACTTGTATTTCCCTATGGTAACGTAGTTGGAAATAAAACAGCAGGGATACCGAAATAAGAAAGTTACGGACGTAGCGAGGGCCATCTTACGAGGCATCGATCCGAGTTCCATTTTCGTTCGAAACTCCTGAAATATTTATCGGTTGGTAGACATATGAAGGTTGTAATGGATTAGATCGCGGCTTTGCAGAAGAACAGTTATGTTAGTTGCGATATAGTTACATATCTTTTAGTATCGGTTCTTACGATGACACTTCGAACGTTAGCTTCGAAGTTAGTTAAAAGATTATCAATTATTAACATAATTATGTTAATAATTGATAATCTTTTAACTAATTCCGAGAACGAACAACCTCTCGAACGATAGCTTATCACGAAGTCAATGTAAACTAACATTCATGCATGCAACTCATCCTTATAGTTGGTATTAGAATTCCTAAAGTTCATCGATCCGGAACGTACAATATACGTATACTGAACGCATATTATATAATACGCATAGTGAAGACGTTGATATAAAATACAATAGTTCGTACGATTTCCAAGAATATCAAGAGATATAATGTGAAAAATAGGACAACGGACCATAGAGAGCTCAGAAACGTCCGTCTTCTTGCGTTTATCATAATTTATTATTTGCCAGACTTGGAATAGCATATTTTACTTAAAGAACATACTTGTGGAAAGCTTTGTATTTCGAGATTGCTATGTCTCAGAAGGAATTTCTTGAGTTGCATCCGTCATTTCGAGTAGGATACACGGTTCTTACGAAACTTTTGTACTGTTTTTCGTTCACTTAGAAAAGTGCCTTGGTAAAGTTACAGTGAACAATATCCATATGACATACACTTGATCATTTACATTTATCTTTAGCCACATTGAAAAGTCGTGAAATATTAAAACGACCTTTTTCGTCAAACGTATCATGAATAATGCAATGATTTCATCATAGTTATGCATATGCAAAAGAAAATTTTTATTGATTAACAAGATCGTTTAGAGCCGATCTGATGACACATTTTTACTTTTTACTTTATACGTTATCGATAATAAATTTATAAATTTAGCGTGATTTATGATTTTGGTTATAAATAAGGGCTTACTGATCAAATCGCCTTACAATTTCAGCCGGTGGGCTTCGTGACTTTCCATACGAGGGCTGGTGCAGAGGCGGCCAAGCAAGATCTACAGGTAAGAATCCGGTTGTATTGAAAATGCTTTCGATTAATAGACAGGATTCAAGGAGTCGGAAAAAATACTTTCGAGAAAATTGGCTATCTATCTTTTGTACATATATACAAACATACGTTTAGACAAGACGTGCCATGGAATGTTAGAATTTCGTTATATCCAACTATAATATATACCCCAACTATACTTACACAAACACATACACACGCGCGCGACTATATTGTTTGACTATGCCATCCATTTGGCATGGATTAACGTTATTTAGTTCTTATTCGTTATATCCTCCCCTCATCCGGCCCACTCTCCTTCTCATTATCCAAGCATTAGCTTCTTTCACCTGGGAAAAGCTGCAATATCGTTCTTTTTTATAACATCACGTACAAAAATCGATAAATTTTATTTTTTCTTTTTTTCATGATAACCGTAACGCGTTCTACTTTTTTTTTTTAGAATCGTTTTCATTGCATAAATATTCATAGTTTACGTAATCGCGATAATTCTTTGGTAGAATTAGCGGAAGAACTCAACGGATTTCTTCAGTTTTTATCTATGAAATAAAATTTAATGTATTTTTATGTAACTTTTTAAATGAAAGCAGAGATTACAGTGGTCCGATAATGTTAGTTGTAGCGTTGTAGTTATTAAACTACTTTCGTATTTTACAAACTAATTGTATAGACGGGAAGTAGCGGTTGATAGGTAGGTACTTGTAAGCATTTTCCAGCGTTTCATAAATATATTCCTTTTTTAAAGACCACTGATTTGCGTTTGAATCGCGCCCGTTGTTCCTGTAAGTACCCCCTTTGCAGTAATTGCGAGCATCAGTTTCTCCGAAGTAGGTTAGAACATTGAACGACGCTTAAACGTCATGATAATCGTTTGAAGGGTATATAATCGGAAAGAGAAAATCGGAACAAAGTTCAATCCGACATAAAGTCGAATAAAGTTTGCTTCGATGTAATTCTCGTTACGTCGAAGCAAATGGATTTATCGTATAATATTAATGAACATCGTTTGAAATTGAATTCAATAAAAGAATTCGTTTTTATTTTCGCGGTATCATTCCCTTCCCTATCTCTCCCGAAAAATGCATCCGAGGCATTAATGTTATTTGCGAGATCGGATTGACGTCAGCATTCCTAATATTAACTTTGACCCGTTAACGAACGGACCGTGTCACGTTTTGAAAGCCTTCGAATATCGTCTGCGCTAACGATAGAGTTTTTTGATATATGTATGTACGTCGATTTGATATATTATAAAATGACGTTGCGATGTGTGGTAAATAAGGTGAAGGGGAGGAAGGAGTCGTATGATCTCTGATTGTATACATTATATATACATATATAGATATACGCATATATGTATATATTTTTTTTATTACACCACACTGCAACTAAGCTCACGCTATATTGCAAGTATGCAACAATAATGACAAAGACAATGACAACAATAATAATGACAATGGTTTTTAAGAAACATCCTCTTGTCGGATGGACACATCTCGCTCTGTATCGTAGAACTGACTGAGGAACGATCCACTTTGTTAAAACACGTACGCACATGCGTGCTCCTATGCTGAATTCTTTCGAACCTATTACCCCTCGTGATTAGCACTACCTGTAGATGCATTATTTTCCGAATCATCGTCGCCAAACGTAAAATATCTATTCACCGTAAAATAAAAAACGAGAATAATAAAAATATTAACGAATTTTCATGATATTTCTATTTTAACGCTTTCGTCGGTCAAATAGGGTTGAACATGAAAATGTAATGCGATGGCGACGATGGAAAGGAGACGTTGCTGAAATGTTCGAAAAAGCCTGACCCCTTTTCTCTCTCTCTCTCTCTCTCTCTCTCTCTCTCTCTTTCTCTACCTCTATCTTTCTGTCTTTTTTTACCTCCACACATATCACGACCCAGCTCTGTACGTGTGCTCCCGGTTTACTAATTTAGGGAATCTATTTCCAGCAGGGGGTTAGATTCGATCCTGATATGCCACAAACCATACGTTTGGAATTTGCAAAAAGTAACACAAAGGTTAGCAAACCCAAGCAACCAGCCGCTGCAGCAGCCACCTCGCACCCTGCTCTGATGCACCCTCTAACTGGACGTAAGTATGCACCGCCACTCATTCACTCGCTGACACACGACTCACCTATTCTACTCACCCACTGCACCGATTGTATAAACTTTATATATATATATATTCAATCCTATTGTTTTATTTTCCTTTTCATCTGTTTTACGTCCCTCATACGAGTATATACCTATCAATAATAATAGTAATAATATATTAATAATATGACCATTTATTATCACTGACTCATTTTACGAGCTCATGATTAGGAAGTAAGGCAATCATAAAAAAAGAATAAGAAAGTATTAAAATTAATTCTCTATAAAAATGATCCAAGAGAATTCTTAACCACGCTATTAAGATCAGCGAATAAAGAAAGAAGGGAAGAAAGCAAAGAACGAACTCGAGCGTTTATCAAGCGGGTTTTGCGGGTATCGTTCTATCGTACCATGCGCGGTTCTACCGCGAAGCGTTGTTTTATCGATCGGTACTTCGAAACATGGCAACTCTAAGCCATCAACAATTTCAGTGAAATTACTCACCGTCACGATTGATTTAATCGTCCTCGTTGAAAATTTATTGTCCAGGGTATGGACGTGTCACAGATGTGAAAGCGCGTCGCTTCGATCCGGCATTCGTGGAAATCTTGACGTCTTTTTTGCATATATGTAACGTAGATAAATATAGCACTTTTTCCAAGAAATTTTGCAAAATTTCGACTGAAAATCAAATTAAAAAATAAAAATAATCGCTCTGTATCAATTCGAAATACATACATAAAATTGTTATTGAATAATATATTTTCACATGATCATTTTAAGGTTCGTTTAGTATCGATTATTATCTATAAATTTCTTGAATACATTGGATTATCTATTAAAGAATATGAATGATCTGCAACGTTTCTCCTGATCATTTTAAGATTTATTTCGTATTAATTGTACTTTATAACATTATCAATTTGTTTGGGTACATCGAATTGTTATTAAACATAAATTATAATATATTATGTTCATGAAAAGCAACAATCTTCTCTAATAATGAATTCTATTCCAGACATAGGAAGCCCATTTTTCCCTGGTGGTCCTGAACTATGGCATCATCCATTGGCGTATTCAACAGCTGGAGAATTACCAGGCGCTCTACAACATGCAACGCTGGTGCATCCAGCGTTACACCCTCAGGTCCCCGTACGTTCCTATCTTTGACTATCAGCAGACAAAGCTCTGGAGCCGCCGACGAGCGCCCCGATGCACGTTAGTGATACACATGATCGTTATACTCGATTACTGAATCATGCGGTGTCCAAATAAAATAGAGATAAAAGATACGTAAAGTTACATCGAAATCAATTTCATCTACTTGACTCAACGAAGACTACGACGAGTACGACATATAGCTCGGCTTCCTACCTCGGATCTCTTTGCTTCAATCGTCTGAATTATTTATTTGCTCGATGGACGTGCTTTTATACTCGCGTAGATGTTTTGACGTGTACATGTTATATCTATCTAATACGTATGGGTAGATCGAACGAATCGAATAAAGATAGTTCGCGATCTAGAGATGATTTTTATGGAACGTGGGAAGAAATGTATGGTTAGGTGACTGGATTAGAAAATAAATTAGAAATATATCCATTTTTGGATATATTTAAAAGTTGGCTAAATACTAATAAATTTGACTTCAAATTTATCAGAATTTTCTTTTTCGATTTCTTTGATCCCAAAAGTAAAAATATATTCAAACGTTTCTTAATTTCAGGCTCCTATGTCTTTACCACATCCAACGACTTTAACATCAATACACGCATCGCTGCCACATTTCTTACCATCACCGGCATTAGCGTCACCCGTTGGATCGCCGTCATCACAGCCGAATATCGCAGTTAGCAACGCTCCGTGCTCCACCCTGTTTGTCGCTAATCTCGGTCAATTTGTGTCCGAACATGAGCTCAAGGACATCTTCAGCAGGTCAGAAAGTTTTGATATATCTACGACGTTTAACAGATTGGAGATGGATTAAATGCTTTAAGCATTTTTACACTTATCATCAAACAATCGTTCAAATCGATAAGTATAACAGTTTTGCAACTGCCCCTCGTTTTGCTTCGAACGGTAATTAAAAATCGGATTCTCTTTTCGTTTAAAGTACGTTCGATTGACACCGAATAAACAATCTCAACGGTATCGATGTTTAATTTTCAAAGTTGACAGTGCGCGATAAAATATCCAACACCGTTCATCATTTTGACATGATCGCAAATCGAAGACAAGGAACTCGAAAAATGAAAGAATCTTATCTTTTATCGCACCAACAATCGTTTCACAATGGTAACCATCCATTCACAGGATTCGAAAATTCCAGTATAGGTTTCCATGCACCCAACCATTTATCCTCTTTTTCTCTCTCTCTCTCTCTCTCTCTCTTTCTCTTTCCTTTCTGTTTCTGTTTCTCTCTCTTTTCTACGCATCACACGCGTGCACCGGCTTTGTACCGACCGAGAACAATAATAAAATTTTGCACAATTATCACCAGCAATTAACTACCCTTAAGACCGTAAACCTTCCAAAACCCTTTTAGCAGCAAAGAACCTCTGTACAACTAACAAAAGCACGTTTTATCTTATTTATGCACAGTTTCCCTGGTTTCTCCCGGCTTCGTATGCACACGAAGGGAGGGTCACCGGTGGCCTTCGTCGAATATCAAGACGTACGCTACGCGGCACAGGCGATGTCCACTCTCCAGGGGTCCCTTCTCCTCTCCTCCGACCGAGGAGCGATAAGAATCGAATATGCAAAATCAAAAATGGCCGAGGTGGGCTTTACAAATCTCTGGATCGAAGTAGGTTTCATTTTGTCTATGATACACAACCGGCTAATTCTTTGTCTATATTTCTCTCTCTCTTTCTTTCTCTCTCTCTCTCTCTCTCTCTTCCTCTCTCGTTCTCTCTCTCTCTCTCTCTCTCTCTCTCTCTCTCTCTCTCTCATATTCATTCTTTCATTCTCTTACTCTCATGAAATATTCGACGAACGCGCAGTTTTGCTCGCTGTTATATACATACATATACGATGCTAAGCCACTCGGAACCTTTCCAATCCTCTCCGTCAATTTTAAACCGCATAAACGCACGCCCGATGTTCTTTACGCTTGATTACCTGCTCCTGCACCGATTCTATTTACGTCATTGTAGTAACGAATGTAAAAGGACATCTATATCTGTATAGTCGCACAACGATCGAGGTCTATATCGTACATCGTTTTTACAGAAGGGATCACGAGCACAACATTGCGTTTTCGTCATTTTTGAATCGTTATTCGATATAATTGGCCACAGTGGAGTTCATTAATTATTCTTTTCTTTTTATTTTTTTCTGTTTTTTACTTTCGTTTCACACTCTGCATCTCTCGATCTCATTAGCGTCAGCCTTATTCAAGTTCCCTATCTTCAATTTTTGCGTTCTCGATTTTGCTTTTCGCGAAAAAAAAATCGCTGATCTTAATAAGTTCATATTAATTTTTTTTCTGTTTCTCTCTCTCTATATATACACATATGTGTTACGCTGAATAATGCTTCGGTGGGACGAATTTTGTTTCTCTGTCTTTGCACGATCTCGTTTTTAAATGATACGATGCTTGCGTTTACAGAGATACGTTAAGTCGGTTGAATAATCGCTTCTAAAATATCCTGTAAATATTGAGTTTCACATTTACCTAGATCTTGATTATTCTGTTAAAAATAATTTTCTTTTAGTTTTAATCCATTCTTTCTAGTTAATATGACTCATATCTGAGATAAAAACATTGTCAGATAATATTTCAATTAAAATTTTCTTTTTAATAAAAAAGATTAGAAAATGTTGTAAAAGAATTTCCATTTATTTTCTATAAAAAAAAATTAATACAGTGCATTTGAAGTAACGTTCCGTGGAATATCTAAAGTAACTCATTCTTTACAGCAAGTTTATTATTATTTATCTGTTGTATTTAACAGCGAGCAGACAAGGTAGAGATATTTTCCATGCATAGGGAATAATAATGTAGCGACGCGTTCTGTTAACTTTGAAAATTAATTTCTTTTAAAGTTTTCATTTATTTTTTTTTGTGTCTTCGTTCATCTAGTTTTTCTTGAACATAGTGATAAAATCAATTTCAATTTAATATTCACAGAGTAGATATCCTTTGTATGTTAAACAAAGGGCGTTATACGAAGGGCGATTTAAAAATATTTAATTAAAAAGTTACTTTGACATTTTTAATATGAGAAGGAAAAAAGTTTATTTATAGACGATCGTTACAGTTGTCCCTAAAAGATTCTAATTATTTCTCTTTATTTTCTCAGGGATCAAAGAGAGAAGAAAACGGGCAACCTTAAGATTGACATTAACGGCATATAAGAAGAAAAGCAAGAGAAAAACGGCATATTCTTATGGAGAAGGGGAAAAAAGCGCAGGCGTTCATAATGAATTGGAAGATTTCGCTATGGTACAACAACACGATGACAAACAACAGGAAACACAGCACAACAAGAACAAAAAGAACAACGATAATGGGATATACATCTGGCGTAAAAAATTTCCATCTTAATGTGGAAAATAAAAATATATATAGGCGCGTATTAACGTATCGTAAAGAATAAAAATAGCAGACGCACATACATATACACATACACATACATATACAAATACACGCGAAATAAAACAGGGATTTACACGTAAATACAGAGAAGAAGCAAAAAAATGGAGAGATATGAAAATACGAATCACGAGGACGGGGTGAGGAGAGTCGTTCCACCTTGATCCGAGCAGCACCAATAGATAAATTTTGTAATTTATTCGGCGCAATGGCGTTGGTTCGCGTCTCGCCGGGGGCCCAATAATCGTGTATTCCTAGGTATACATAATATTTTTAAAGGATTTATCTTACCGATTCGTAGCCGTGCGTTTTTCCCTATTTTTTTTATTTTTTTTTTTTTTTTTTTTTTTTTTTTTTTATTTTTTTTATTTTCACTGGATTTTACATCAGGATGGATGGACGACGACGAAGTGAAAGAGGAGAGTGAGAAAAAGAATAAATTCAGGCTGCGTGAGATGAAGAGAGAATGTGCGCGAGAAAGAAAGAGAAAGAGAAAGAGAGAGAGAGAGAGAGAGAGAGAGAAAGAGAGAGAGAAGAAAATGAAAAGACGAAACTAGAAAGAGATGAACAGAGAAGGTAACAGTCGACGATAGAAGCAAGTAGAGACGAAGGATCCGCATATCGGGGAGTATGTAATTGAAGCTAATTAAAGCTAATTATTAAAGAGCAAAACCACGCTTGTGCATAGCCTTGTTGTCGAAAGACGATCGGTTCGTATTATAAATAATATAAAGAAGACAAGATGACACAAAGAAAAAGAAAAAAAAAGAATAACGGAGATATGACACACCGAAGAGCACATATAATTTATTTGCACGTCGCGCACAGAAGATCGAGTAAGATTCTCCTTAGGAGATAATTCGTGCCTCAAAATGCCGGCGACGACGCCTCGACAGGAAAAAAAGACAGGAAAGGAAGAAAAACGCAACGAGCGTGTGCGCGCTGTCGTCTTGATAAAAAAAAAAAAAGAAAGAAATTGCGACAAAGAGAGACGTATGAGTAAAACAAGAAAAAACAAATAGAATAATTATATTATCCAATAATAATATTAATAATAATAATAATAATAATAATATTAATAATAATAATAAGTATGTTAATTAGAATAATTATTATTAATAATAGTAATAATAATGGTAATAATAATAATAAAAATAATAATAATAATAATAATCAAGCGCTCGCGCAAGTAACGCTATCCTTCGCAGCTTTTTACTTGAGACTATAAGAATTAACAAGAGAAAAAAAGAAAGAATAAAAAATAGGTTTTATACAAGATGGTTATCGTCGCCATTGAACAAACGATCTCTGTAAATAATGATTTTTAAGACGAACGACGAAGGAACGTTTTCGGTCGATGCTTTCGAGATGACTAATTAGCGCGCGCGCACACGAACACAAACATACATCTTTTATGGACGATGTTGGTGAAGAGAGATAAAAGAAAAAAATAAGAGGAACAAGCGTCGAAGGCTCGTAGATGAAGTTACGTATTTATTATACAAAGCGGTGAAAGGAAGATGAGTTATGTACATCAAGCTTAATACCAAAGGTGCCCTAAGATGCGTGTATTTATGTTTTATTATCGGCGGGTTGCGAAGGTGCGAGCCACATGCGTTGCATGAATATGTATCTTGTTGATAGGTGTGCATCTATTCACATAGAATGGATAAAACGAAAGAACGTGGGTGTTCAGGTGGGATGTTTAAAAGGATGATGTTGGTAAGGGAAGGGAGGTGTGTAATGAAAAGAAAATATAAAAAATAGGAGAAAAAGGACGAAAGATTTAATACGGCTTAGCGAAAGAGAGGGAGAGAAAAAGAAAGAGAAAGAGAGAGAGAGAGAGAGAGAGAGAGAGAGAGAGAGAGAGAGAGAGAAAGAGGGAGAGAAGGGGGGTGGAAGAGAGATAGGAAGAAGGAGAAAAATTATAAAAAATCGAACGAGTATTAAGTGATAACCTTATTCATATACATAACGAATGTGAACATATCATAGGATTAGGCAATTAGGCAAGGGCAAAGAAAAAAATTGAGAAACGTTATTATACGATCTGTTGTCGTGATGTATCGGAGAAGGAAAAAAAAAAGAAAAAGAGGGGGAAAAAAAACGAGAGAAGAGAAAGCAGACAGAACAGGTGTTTTGCCATGCGTGCTAGAAAAAAAAATAAATAAACAGCGGCCAACTCGGCACGTAATTTGTCCAAGTGCCTTCCCGTTGGTCGAGTCATGCTTTAATCGTAAACTGTAGATAAAAGAGAAAAAAAAGAATCTCTCGTCCGGATGTTAAACGTCTGAAAAAAAAAACAAAAAATTCAATGTTTATGCCTCTAGCGCTGTTTTTTTTTTTCTTCTTTTTATATATGCACATATGTATGTATGTACGTATGTATGTATGCATGTATGTATGTATGTATGTATGTATGTATGTATGATGTATGTATGTATGTATATATGTATGTATGTATGTATGTGTATATATATATATATATCATCCGCTGGATTTAGGACGGTTTTAAGGCAAAATTTTCCGCGTCTCCCTCCGGTCTGTTAATGACGTCAATACCGTATTGAAAATATCGAGTAAAATATATATCTTAAACGCGCTGTTGTTAGAATTAAATCAAGAATCGAATGAAATCGAGTTAGACGAAAAAAAAATAAAATAATAATGAAGCTCGTGTCATTGCCTTATGTATATAGGTACAAGTTTCACACAGAAATTAAATGATTGACGAATAATTGCATATTAGAAATTTTGAAGATCGTCCGTGTTTTAATTCGCAAATTGTCGAAGTAATTCTTACTGTTTATGCCAATATCTCTGTCGTTCATCGATAAATAACAAAAAAGGAAGAATTCATAAGAAAAAGATCAATGAGATTTCTATTGATTATTATCTATACAATAAAATATCGATGTGACACCAAGTCGCGGTTTATGCATTTTGAGACTCCGACGCTCATAGGATATGAAGGGAGATAGATGGATAAATAAAGAAAAATTAAATAATTAATTAAACAAAGTCGCGATCGAAGGAGGAAAGGATTCCCTTTCGTGACGTTTACAATATTTTACTTTTTATATTCTTTTTTCTTTTTTGAATAACAAATTCGTAACAAGAGAATAGCGCTAGAGTTCCGTGGATTTATAAAAACTTTAATTGGTTTGACACTCTTTTTGTAATATCGACGAGAAATGTTCTAGAATAATTTCGGTAGACTGATCACAATCGTCTCGGCTCTCGTTTTCCATTTTCCATGATAAAAAAAAGAGAGAGAAAGTATTTATGTTCCATCGCGATAGACACATATCCTTAGCCGTCCTAACATCGCACTCATGT
The DNA here is from genome assembly GCF_912470025.1 of Vespa velutina. NCBI lineage: Eukaryota > Metazoa > Arthropoda > Insecta > Hymenoptera > Vespidae > Vespa > Vespa velutina. The sequence goes on from NC_062191.1 coordinate 7,677,500, forward strand.
AATAAACTCACTGAATATCGGTGGAATTTGGATAGGACAGAACAATCAATACGTTCGTAATTATTTTTAATAGACTTTAAACTATGAATCGAAAGTATAACGATCGTTCGCCGAGTATCGCTCGGTTGAATAACGTTCATTAATTAAGCTCGATGTATTAAATGTTCGGAATGTCCAGTGAGCGCAAAAATTGCTGAAAATCGACCGTTTAACTAGGCCGACGTAATTAGGTGAAAAAAATAATATAAAAGAGAAAGTATGAAAACAAAAAGAAAAAGAAAAAAGAAAGAAGAAAAATAAAATGAAAGAAAAAAGAAACGTATGCGAACTTTTCATATAAGTTGGGACAATTGATCGCGCAGTGGACGTTCGTATAGCATTTTATCGTTCTTTCAGAGAGATAGAACAGTCTCTCGCGTAGATGAAAAAGAAATAGAAAAAGAAGTAGGGAAAAGAAGAAGCACGTCGATACATCTATTTGTTGATCCGAGGACGGATCGATGAATTTACAATTAGACGACAAATTATAGTGTTGATATTGATTATGATAATATCGAATAAATATAAAATACACACACACACAGACACACACACACACACACACACACACACACACACACACACACACACATAGAGTGGGACCGAATTATCGTTTCAGGGTAAACGATGGCCGAAAGTATCATATCGTGTGGAAAGTGATAAGAGTACGTTGCAAATGGTATTCAGGGTCGTTACACTGTACACATATATATATATATATATATATATATATATATATATATATATATATATTATATATTTCCTAATCTCGGATTAGACTAAAAAAGCCCAAATTACAAGGAAACGCGAGCGACCGTTTTGAGCAACGTAATTTTATAATTACGGGAAAGCAAATCCACGTTAAAAAGAAAGTAATAGAAAATAAAATGAATTTTAAATGAGAAAAATACAAAAATAAATAAATAAATCAAACATCATGGGTATTCAAAATTACAGCAACACGTACAAGATATCAATATACGAGTTACATTACTTTTAAATCATTCCATGAGGACGATTTCGATTCCGCGTTTTTTGATCGACGTCATTTATCAAGGCATTCTCGAGGTGTATTTTAAAGTTACAAGATCGATCAGTCTTTTTTTGTACGGTTCCTTTTCTTTATCCTATTTCAATAAATGCTGATATTTTAATATGATTCAGTATATTCCTTGTTTCGATATATTCCAAACGAAAAGATTGGTGTATCTCATGGGAATCAAAATTTTGTTGGCAAATTTCTATCGAACATAAAAAAAGAAAAACAAAAATAAATTACTTCTTTTTTGTGAAGTCGCGAGCATGAAATATCACGAACGAAATGTTTTCCTGAATTGACTTTTTTCAGTGAACTCTATTTTCTGCACGATATAAATATTCTGAATTATTATGTACACATAATAGGTTACAATGCTACAATATGCAAATTACAGCACGTAATAGAGCTTATCGCAACTCAATTAAGAATTTCACCTTAAAAAAATTAATGCACGTGATATGAAACACGAGTCGCGCTGTTCTCATTTTAATGAGGTTTTCTAGCGAAGAGACCCATAGTATTTAGTTTATTATTACTTGCAACAACAATGTAAAGGTTCGATATTTATTGTATGTTAATTATTTATTTATATTCTTTATCTTTACATGGTGTTTCACGTGATATGTTTGAGTTAAACGATTTAAGTCGTTAAATTTGATTATAGTTATCGATATACGTAAATTATTATTATTCATGTGGTTTTATTATAGATTGATTTATATTTCTATCTTTAGGTCGTATATTTCTATTTTTATTTTTTTTTTATTTTTCTTGTAACTTAGCCGAGCAGCGATATTTCGAATCGATCGTGAGTGATTAAATCGAAAAGAATAGAAACGTTTTTTAACTTATTTTATATCTCGAGTATCGTTAAAAAATGATTTTTAATCCTATTATTAACTTATTTATGTATTATATATTAAAGCGAATTCGGACGCAGTCATTCGAAGGCTACATTCGAAGTTTGTACTTACGGTTAGAAATGGTAACGATTAAAAATGTTAGACGTTATTTTCAAAAATAATAGAACAGTTTTCGAAGCTGTAAGCCAAACGAGGCCTTACATCCCATGTCGAGGTTTCAGGGAAAATTATTAACATTAACGAACGAACGTTGAATAATCTTGGAGTTCTTCGAACTTCAATTTTTCTTTACTACAGTTCAGTTTATTTTTTTATTTTTTTATTTTTTTATTTTTTTTTTTATTTTGTTCTCTCCCATTTTCGTGATTTATTAAACATTTTTACCAAAGAGCTCGCTTTATAGTTAGGAAAGTACGTACAATGAAACGAAGCGATGATATATTATGGCATATTTTCTTCGAAGGAACCGACTCGGTTAAACCATTGTACACATATATATCAATTGTATAATTATTTATTCAAAATTCGAGATAAATTTCTCATAAGTAATTCAACGTCGTTTAAAGAGCGATCGCTTGGCGAAATATTTGAATGAAATAGAAATCGGTGAGAGGATCAGTATGCAAACAATGCCAAATAACTTAGTCAATTGAAGATAAACCAAAAGCCTCGTAGGAAAACTTGTTAATTTATCATCATTTAAATTTTTTTCTTCCTTGGGAGATACACGATTCGGTGCACGATTAATTCGTTTCGTCGAGAAAAGAAAGGTTCTTTTTCCGGGACCGTTATTAAAAGTAAAAAGTTACTCTTCGATTATCATCTTTCCTTTTTTTTTTTTTTTTTTTTTTTTTTTTTTTTTTTTTTTTTTTATTTCCTTTTTTTATTTTTACTGTACGAACGCGATTGCTCGAGCGTTGTCGCTCGAATAGCTATATTTGGAAAAAGATATAAAGAAAAGAAAGAAAGAAAGAAAGAAAAAATAAAAAAAGAGAAAAAAAAAGAAAAAAAAAAATATCAATGTAGTAAGAATAAAACGTACACAGACCGACGATCGCGATATACATATCTATGATCCGACGAACGAGCTTTGCCCGTGCTCCGCGTGCAAATCATCAAGAAAATGATATATGTAGGTAACATATATATATATATATACACATTTCGACGTCTCGTGCGATTAGCAAAATTCTCTAGTTTCCCCGATTGGCCTTTTCGACGAGGGAAATCGACGAGACTCAATCGATGAGAACGGTGTAGATACGAAAGTATAAAATATATCTGTTCTCCTCTTTGCTTTTTGTAGAGTTTCTATCGCCGTAGTTTGATAAAATATTTCGATGAAGGAGGAATCATCGGGATCGGTGAAATATAGCGCGAATTCATTCCGTGTAATCGTAACTGGTTTTCTGCATTTTAGATCATAAGGGAACGTACTCGTTGTCGGCGATCGATGACGGATCGTTAGGTTGAATTTTAAAGTGCTTTACAAGTGAACTAACTCATATCAGTAGATAGTACTGCTAGTATGTAATTCTCTATAGTAGCGTTTACGCGTAAATAAGAATATTAGAATAATATATATATATATATATATATATATATATATATATATTAAAAGTGAATATATATATCTATATATATACGAAAAAGAATATATATATATATATACAAACATATGTATATGTATATACATGTATGAAAATAGAAAAATTAAGACGCAAAGAGAGAGAGAGAGAGAGAAAGAGAGAGAGAGAGAGAGAGAGAGAGAGAGAGAGAGAGAGAGAGAGAGAAATATATAAAAGAAAAAATAAAAACACACACATATACAAACACAAATTCGCGTATAATGAAGAGAGAAATATGTACATTGTCTATCAGATATTTTGTACCGTAATAAGGAAACGAAGAAAAATAAAAAGGGGAAGAAAAGAGAGAAAGAAAATAACGAGATAACATGAAAAAAATCACGCAAGTAGGAGAGGAAAGAGGAACTATTCTAACGACTCGATTACTTGTTTTTTCTTTTATACAATGTATTGCAATATCATCATGTAAATTACATTAACGTAATAATATGCAATTGCTATGCGAAAATGTAGATACCAGATAAAAGTATTCGATAGGATACATGTAAAAAGTTCACACATACACACACACATACACACATACACATACATAACAACAGATATAAACATACATATATTACGTGACAAAAATCTTTTACAATGATATGGATCGGTATTGCTGGAAAGAGATAAATGATGCGTGGATTCGCACCAACGAAATTTTCCATAAAAGCAATTCGCGAAGAAACGTTTGTTATCGCATCGATTTCGAGTGATAGTCGATCTATCAGTACGATTACGAGAGATAACATCGTCTTATACAGGACATTTACCTTTCACGACGATTTTTGTCAACGTTCAAAGTCGTCCATCATAAGCCGAAGGCCTTCAAAGAAAAATATATGAATGAAGGAGCATGAGAAGTAAGAAACGAAAAACGAGAAATGAGAAATAAGAAGAAAATAAAAAACTAAAAAATGGAACGTCTCGCATTACACATTGAAGATCATCATCTTACGAAATACTCTGCTTTTCTTGCCACAGGCGATCGACCAAGATGTGCTGAACGTAAAATATTATGGAAAAGGTTGTGTTTGAAAAGGGTGAATGGTCGTGAATAAAAGAAAAGCAGAAAAAAGAGAACGCGTGAAATCGTTCTAGTTTGGTCTTGTGTGTATCATCGAAGAGGTTCAAAAAAAAAAAAAAAAGAAGATAAAAATTAGAAGCCTTGGGTACTCAAGGTTATCTAGCCTCGGGTTAGTTGAGATCAAGCTCCGAAAGAATATATTCTCAACCAAAGATTAGCAATGTATGTATATCTTTCCAAAGATTAAAAGAGCAAGACGAAAGAGAAAGAGATAAATAAAGAAGAAGAATAAGATAAAAGTGAAAAAATGTATAAACGTTGAAAGGAAGATAACAGAATATGAAAGTTTTATCTGTTACAATCGGAGAAAGAGATCTCGATCGTTTAGCGTTTCATCGATCATGATTATCGATCCTATTGAAATTTATCGATCAATTCGGGATAAAACAAAGCGCATATTTCCTTTCTTTTTTAGATAAAAATCAGTAAAAAGATCAATAAAAAATAGAACGTGGAAAAAATTCGCGATTGACAAGATTTTTGTCTTTGGCTCAGTGAACAACAAATTGCTCGATAATAAATAAAAATTGGATAATATTTTGATAATCGATCGACAACGATTCGATCCTTCCAAGTTTTATACAAAATTATAGATACACATTTTTGACATGCAAAAAAAACGCGTCTAGCTCATTATATTTCAGACTCAAGAAGAACGCGAGCCTTATAGCTAAATTTTTAAGTTTTTCAAAATCTACGAACCGAACTTAACAAGTGAGATAAGTTATTAATACATATCATTATATTTACGAAGATAAAACTCGAGTCATATTACCTCGTTTATAGAGACACGAGCATTTAGGCGGATCGGATATTTAAAAAAAAAAACGCTGACATATGAATTTTTCTTTCAATTCATTTTTCTCTTTTTTTTTTTTTCCTTTACTTTTTCCTAATGTAAGAATCCACGAAGAAAATTTTATCATTTCGGTAAAATATATATATTATATTAAAGATTATTGTGAGACTATATCGTACGGTGGTTGTGCGTAGTTCAACGTACTTAGAAAAAGAAACTAGCCTTTTGGAGATTAAATCAGAAAGAAGCATCTAATTGCTTGAGGTTCAATTGACGAAACAAATATCAGTATTATTCTTACACTATTCCGTCGAGATCCGTCGTGTTCTTATTTGAACAATTTCAGTGAAACTCATCGAAATGATCTAACAGACAAAAAAAAGAAACAAAAAACAATGTCCAGGAGTGTCGTAAATCACGATTGCTCAATGATGTTCGTTTATCATTTTAATAGCATATTTTTTAAACAGAGTTTTGTGTTTCCATAGCAGCGTGCAAGGTGTACGTCTATTTTCGCTTTTTTTCTTTACAATTATGAATAACATTAGATGCATCATAGATACATTATATTCTGTTGATACTATTATTATTTACGTAATTATCGATTATTAATGATCATTATCGTACGTGGGAAGAAAAATAAAAGCAGGAAGGAAAAAGAAAAGCAGAAAAATGATGATTTTTTCATTTCTGTTTTAAACTTTAGCTTCAATTAAAGAATAGGTCCATTAAGCGTTTATTGACGTACACATGCTCTATCGTTCATGCGAACGAAAACACGCTTATCCTGCATATTTTCTCAGAAAATGAACATTTTTTAATTTTAAATCTAAGATTTAGCGTCTAAGATTTATTTAGGAATTTCGTTCCTACTTATATAAAGTTGTACGAAGAAAATGTGAAAAAGTAGGATAAAATTTCCAGTGATTTTTTCATGAATGTATTATCGATGTAAGAGCGATTAATATTATATATATATATATATATATATATATATATATATATATATATATATATATATATATAATTTTATTCTTTATATGTACAAATTGAAAAAGTTCGCATCAGGCAGGTTCAGCGATTTTTTGCATATCAGGTGAACATTACGTGATTATGAATAGCATATTCATCGATCATTTATGAATAGTCATACGTTGTACTAAAGTTGTTTGATTGCGTAAATACTTTTCTATTGTCATCTTTTACCGCCTATGTTTAAACCAAAGCTATTTGAAAGCATGTCAATTTACGTTAACAAGAAGTGTAAAGTTAGATAGAGATTGATGTGATAGAAAAAGGCGCGAAGTATGAATTGTGATTTTTGATTCGATACGAATTGAGCATAATTCACATTCTTAAAGATCATTATGCTCGTCGCCGGAAAACTGATAACGATTCGATTTATTTAAGCAAACAGCTCAAACAGCGAGTAAATCAGTTAGAGAGATTTCCCGATTAAACAAAAATACGATAAAAAAGTAATAAATTTGTTATTTGTTTCGAAAAATATAGGATACGCTTGCGAGGAAGTTAATGAATGGGATTGTGATATACATACATACATATACATACTACATACAAAGCATCGTATAATGGCAGTATATTGTACGAAGCTAACAACCGAATTTGAACGTCCAAAAGGAATATTTACAAGATAAATAATTTATTAACGTGTTCATTCGACGTCGGTCTTCACGCGCGGAGATCATACGTTGCAATATTGTCATATACTATACATATCTATATATATTTACGTATATGCAAACAAACATATACACACACATAGACACACACATACACACGCACACACACACACACACACACACACACACATATATGTATATAATATAGAATTTCTCTGCTTTTAAGTAGTTTGAAATAACGAACGACCAAATATACAATATTTCGTACTAAACCATTGCGAGTCAAGAAACCAAAGTTCACTCTACTTCTCAATGGCGATCAAACGATATACTTGTCAGCTGTTATAAGGTTTAATCTGTTCATCGATGATATTTCTCCGCGCGTGGATACTTTAATGAGAAAGTAAAGAAAAGAGGACAAGACAAGACAAGACAAGAAAGGAAAAGAGATCACTGTAATAATCATGAATTCAATAATATGTCACAAGCGTATACATATTTTGAATGAAAGTATGAAGAAATGGCAATTAATAGATCATTGAATGGATATTTTTTATACTCTTAAAGTGGAAAATAATACATACATACATATACAAATACATGGACACACATACATATGATAGTTAACATTTAAGATCGGACAGTATATACGATAGGGTTGAAATTTGGGAGATAATAGGAGGAGAGGATAAAAACAAAACAAAAATACATAAATAGGTAAAAAACAGAGGAAGAAAATTTGTAAAGAAAGTACCGTTGACTCATACAGAAATAGCAATGATTACAATACTGATGCTAATAACAATGGAGGGGGGAGATGGGGATGGGGTTATTTTTTATCCAACTCGCGAAACAGTAGGTAGTGCTCGTTCGTGCGAGAATTTTAAATTTGAAATGTACGATCGAGTGACCTGCATCGTTTCGTAATCGTATCCTAATGGACGCGTAATATCAATTTTGAATTAGTTTAGGGAACGTTTCGAGAATGTATATTCTTGCAAAGGAAAAGAGCTGGATTAAAAAGAATATGTGATGGAAAGAAATAGAGATAAGGAAATAACTTGTGAATGAATCTCAAGATCGAAGTAGCGA
>NC_062191.1:7688189-7698415 GCF_912470025.1 Vespa velutina
TGTTACCGATTGATCAATCGATGGAACCTGCAGATGACAAGATGTCTAAGAAAAACATTTTGTTCACTCGCTCATCTGAAAGTACGTATAAATCAATATATGTTGTAAAGAGAGAGGGAGAGAGAGAGATAGAGATAGAGATAAAGAGAGAGAGAGAGAGAGAGAGAGAGAGAGAGAGAGAGAGAGAGAAAGAGGAAGTTCATAAATTGTAATATTAACGAAGAAACATGAAGCACTATGATAATCAGAAAAAAACGTTAAAAGCAGTTTCTATTACATAAGAAAAATAATCTCTCTCTTTTTATTTATTTCTTTACGAGTTAATCAAAAAGATTACGGTGATTATTTAACGAAAATTTCAAGGAAGCTTTTTATCTTTATTTCTATAATTTTTATTACATATTGTCTATTTCTTACATATTAAATATAAATAAATATTAATATTCTAGTAACAGCAATGATATCTATTGAAAATTTATAAATCTATTTTTTATCTTTTATTACATTTGTATTATTGTTGTTTTATCGTATGTATACTTATCAATTTTTTTGTGAAATATGATAAAACTTATCATCGTAATAGTTATTTGTCTCTGTTTCAATCTTTATATCCGCTTGTGGATTTCATTTTCTTCGTAATTATACCGATTGCTCTGTATAATCAGCGAACAACCATTAAATGTATAATTATAAGAAATTATTCTCTTCATGTGACAATGAACGATATACTATCTGCTTCTGTTTTACATTTTACATTCGTACTTCTTGACATTATTGTCTTTAACTTTTTCTTTATTCTTATTCTTTAAATCTTTTTCAAAGTCTCTATTTTTGTTTAAGCACTTACATATATACGTGCTCTCACATATTCGGATAAATAAAAAAACTATATTTATAAAAAAGCAAATTAATCGCTAAGGTTATCGTCATTTTATCGATTTTATAACTGAAAACAAAAAGCAAAGAAATCATGTATAAGTATGTATATAGCTGCAAATATATATATATATATATATATATATATTTTATATATATATATATTTCATATATATGTATATATATAAGTGTATATATATATATATATATATATATATATATATATATATAATTGCAAAATATATATATGTAATTTTTATTCTTAAAGTATATACATATAGAATTCAGAAATAGTCGAGGTACTATGTACTTGTCTATTCGTTCAAGGTGAAGCGATGACGTTGCATTCGTCTAGTAATGATGCTAGATAAAAGAGAAGGAAAGAAATAGAGAAGGAAGAGATAGAGAAGAAAAAAGATGGAGAAACGGGACGTCAGATCATTGAAGAGTCCGTCCGATTTATTAGCTCTTGACCTTGTTAATACTTAGTATTTCTGCTCGCGTGCGATCAAATGTGTATTCTTGGTGGCTAGAACATGTATCTGCAATGTTGCGAGTGATACTGTGGGTTTAATAAAGTAACAATCAAATTTAGTAGTTTTGTATACTCGTGGTGCTAGAAACGTTCATAAGGACGGTAGTAGAATTATAATTTTTTTTCTTAGGAAGATTATTATTGTGAGAAAGAGAGAGAGAGACAGAGGAAGAAAGAGAGAGAGAGAGAGAGAGAGAGAGAGAGAGGGAGGGGGAAGAGAGGAAGAGAGCGGGGGGAAGAGAGGAAGAGAGGAAGAGAGAGAGAGAGAGAGAGAGAGAGAGAGAGAGAGAGAGAGAGAGAGAGGGAGAGAGAGAGAGAGAGAGAGAATATATTCAAGTTGCAGGAAGTCAGTTGATTCTCTGCAATACCTGCATTTATCTTCGGTGTTACGTCAAAGATTCTAATGCATTATTATGGCAACGCTTGCTATCAAGCAAATAGTTTGCTATCTGGCAAGGTCTAGTACGGTTATAATAAAAAATGGAGCAGAGATCTATGTCAGGTACGAGCGAAAGATTTTATGATAATGTTGTTTTATAGATATTTTTGCATCATAAAAATTTTTAATAATACATTTGATTAGACGATTCGATTATTATTACTTCTTTTTTTTTCTTAGATGCTGTTAACAAAGAAATTCAAATATTTTTCTTCTTTTATTTTTCGATTTTATTTTTGTTTTATTGATTTTCTGCAGATGTCATAAAGAAGATGCAGCCTTTGTTGAGGAAGTTTGAAGGTGATGAAGAACTCGTTATTCATGAAGTCAAAGATGAGGCGGGTTCCAATTTGGGTGACAACTATACCTCTGTTATGATCAGAACAGTAGTCATCGGAAAATATGGAAACGGAACTCGTTAGTATTACTCGTTGATTTCCGATTAACATATAAAACTCATTGTCATCAATTTAATTAATAATCGATCAATGACTTATTGGTTAAGTTTCAATTTTTTGTTTCTTTTTTATTTGTAGCTTATAAAAAAAGTTTTATGACGAAGATACTTCCCCATTTCCGTCCTATTGCCCAATTCATCAATACTGAGGCTTTATACGTCACCGAAGGATACATGTACGAAAAGATCCTTCCTATTATCGCTGATTATGGTCCACGCTGCATTTACGTCGACAAAGATGAAATTATTATGGAAGACTTGCGCGAAGAAGGGTACATTAATTGCAAAAGACAAGATTATCTTGATTTGGAACATACCTTGTTCAGGTATCACCGAATATCTTTTTTTTTATATTTCTACATTAATTTTTTGTTAATAATTCTCACGTATGTATTCTTTCCACCGGATATAATTATACATGTCTTCAACCGTTTATGAAAGATAATACGAATAATCGTGTATGTAAGATGCGTATGATGGTAAACATCTGCAAAGGTAATTGCTTTTATAGGATCGTTGTATTTGATTTTCTTCTATGTTCCTGAAGACATCATCGGAAAAGTTTTATTTAGATAATATTATTTAATCTTCCATTTAGTCTTCAAAATTTATTCATTAATTATAGCCAATGACTAGAAATATTTTTATATTTCTTTCTTATGCTGTGAAAAATCAATATAAAATTAACATTACTGATCGCGACGATTCCCATATATATTATCGAAAAATTGAGCACACGGCATAATAAAAAAAGTATTCACATGTTTTTTTTCTGTTTCAGACTTTAGCGAAGTGGCACGCGAAGTCTTTGTCGATAAAATTGAAGGATCCCGAAAATTTCGAAAAATTGGCAAGTCCATTGAAGGAAACCATTTTCCCGGTAGATAATAATTTCGCTGTTGGTAAGACCGTTGAAGGGGGTTTGATTAGTGCGATCGATCATTTGGAATCAATACAATTTCAAACGGCAGAGTTAAAAAAGGCGATCGAGTATGTGAGATCTCTCAGAAATAAATGTTACGATATGATAGCAAAGTTGCTTTCCTTACCGAAAGATAGGTATTTTACTATTTGTCATGGGGATACATGGATAAACAATATTCTTTACAAACACGATAAGAACGGTCAAGTGTACGATTTGAAATTAGTTGATTATCAAATATCTCGGCATATGTCCGTTGCCATTGATTTTCATTATTTCATTTACTCGAGCGTAAGATCTTGCATTATTGAAGATAATTATAATAATTTGATAGAACTTTATCACCGTACATTCGTGGAAAAACTGAGAGAGTACGGCGTTTCCGAAGAAGATCTTAAGAATTTGACCATGGAATGGTTCAAGTCGGAATTAAAAACATTCAGTTTGTACGGATTGATCACTGGATTCTGGTTGATCCACGCAGTACTCGCTGATGAGAATAGCGTTATAGATATGGATAAAATAACCGTCAACGATATAGAAAACATGCACTTTTTTAGTACGGAAATAAGCCCAATCAAAGCCGAGAGATTTAAATCCATAACTCTGCATTATCTTCGAATGTATAAACAATAGATGGAATTTTTATGAAATAGGCAAATGAAACAATGTATTGCGTATCGCAGATATAGATCATGCGTGACTAAGTTTTATACTTTTTAATCTTGCCAATTAAATTTTATTTGAAAAGAAGGGATTAGAATAATGTAATAGTACGGGTTAAGAGCAAAATTATTTTTGTAATTTTATAGTATTATAAACATTAACAACAAAAATGTTAAAATCTATTATTCAGTTATTGAATAATTGAAGGAAACATAAAATAAAAAATCACAGTATAATACAATTTATTTAATCGAATTAATGATTGTATTCTAAATGCAAGAAAGAGGAAATCAAAGTAACGAAACAAATTCTATTAATTTTTTACCTTAATTACGATGCATTCGAATATGTGCCAAATTGTAAGTACATTAACGAGTTTTTCTTAGATCATGCACACATAATTACTTCTTTTTATATTCTAGATATACTATCGTCTACATCATAAATATTAAATTAGTTGTAAAAATATAAATTGTAATGCAAGGAGTTAAATAAAATTATTTAATCAAATAAAATATTAAACTTTAATGAGAAAGATCAGTAATGATTAGAAAGATCAGCATGTGTTTCAATGATTAATGATAAAACAATATTTAAAATATATATTTTTAATAACAAAATATTTATTCTCTCAATTTAATTGTATTGATATATATGAAGACAGGATGTTTTAGAATAATTGGAAAATATTTTCGGAATAATTTCAACACATTTGAACAGTAAAGTAGTTTAGGTAAACATATACCTTATTTGGAATATGGTACAAAACAAAGTCATCGATAATGGAACTTTAAAAATTACTACGCATCGGAACATTCAGATTATAGCGTCTTTATATTTCCCATATATTCTCCTATATCTTTTCGAAGTTTCATAAGACTAAAAAAATAAAACATTCCTGCAGAAAATTGACACTTCCTTCTTTGCAAAGTAATTTGTAGTAGTGATTATAAAAGTAATTATAAATTGTCAGTTTTAGCACATATTGTATAAATGGCATGGTAATGAAATGCTCTACTCTCATGTTAGTAAGAAAGCTGACTACTATTATTAACATTTTTCTTGATCGAACAAACAGAAATAAACCTTACTGATCCTTTGTATAGCAGGAAAATGTTTACCATCATTAGAAATCAGGAATGTATCAACAATCATAAATCAGAAATCTACTATAGTGACTGATGGTAAAAAAGGAGTCTACTTTGTGTCTCGACAATAAACAAGAATTTACTGAATGGAATATATGTAAAGCAGGTATTTGATATTACCTTATTTTTACTCGAATGGTTAAGCAGAAATCTACTATTATCGATGTGTTTACTATTTCACAAATTATATATGAGCTGTTAATTTTTAAAGTGGTGTAACTCCATTTATCTTCAAATCGAGATATTTAAGGGTTTGCGTTTAAATGAATTTAAAAATATACGTATAGGATATTAATGAGTCATTCTACTTAAGTGTATCTAAGTGTGTTAAATTTATAGTTCCTATTAATATAGTGGCAATTATTAAATGAATAATATGCGTTTTCTTATCAAGAATGGAGTTAGGCCACTTTCAAAATTAACAATCTAATTCGTTATAAAATTTGAAGGTGCCCAAATCCATTCAACATACATTAAGATATTTCAAATTGAAAAAAACAATACTCAATTTATTTTACATATCTTTAAAACACTTCGAAAATATAATTTATGTGATTCAAAACATTTTTTAACTACATAACGTATAATATTACAAACATAAATTTATTACAAAACAATTTACTACTCATCTAGATTTTGTGTGTGTGAAAGGGATTTGAAGGAATTATGATGTTCCGGTGGTATATATCGTAATAGGTCAATTATGTCCTTGAATTTTGCTGTTGTAATATGTCTGATATTTTTATACAGTGGTGTCAATACAATATTTTCGAACTTTCTTGGTCTACCCCTACGTGGTAATAAATTCAGTATTTTAAAATTTTCATTTTCATTCATTGATATCTTATAGAAAATTTTACATTATAAAAAATATTTTTTGTTTCTTTTTAACTCAAGGATTTTCATTTATTTGTATAATAATTTTTATAATGATTCACGTTCAAGTGTTCCATCCGAAAATAATTTCTCTTTTTTTGTTTTTACAAATTGAAATTATATACAAACGGAAGAAGATGTTTAAATAAAAAAGTCGATAGTGGAGAACATGTTTTCGTGGAAGAAACCTCCTGGGATTTGTATCCGAAGTCCTAAAGGACCTGTTTCTCTCTCTCTTTCCTCGATGTTCTAAGATAGTCTTATAGTCATTATAGTCGTTATAATCGTAATAGTCATTTATAGTCCTTATATTCATTTATAGTCGCGTGTAGTCAGTATAGTCAATTATAGTCAGTAGTCATATATTCAATAGACACATAGTCAGTAGTGAACAACTTTCACTATATGTACAATTTTCTACTACCATCGGAATCACCATGATTAGATTAAATTTATGTTTCTGTTAGTATTATGTTTCTGTGTATTCATTAAGTGCAAATTGCCATAATGATGTTTTCAATAAGAATTCATTGTTAACGATAATGGCAATTCGTTTTCGTTGACGTTATTGTTATCATAAAAAAAAAAGGAAAAAAAAGAAAAAAAGGGAAAATGAAGAATAATTAAAACCATAGTGTAATTCTATTGCTCACATAAACATCAATCATGCGTTAAACTCATTTATTCTTTTGATTATCTCATTTAACACGTTCAGTGAGAGTCGACTGCTACATTTTTGTTTAGAATTTCATCCGGTTAAATTGTAAGCGAAATAGTAAATGCTATAAATTTTATCAAAACAGAAAGAAAGTTATTTGATATTGTATAATAAGAAAAGTTTAACAATTGGTATAATTGAAAATTGAAACATTTTTTTTTGAGAATAGAGCTATAATTAATTACTAGATGTCACCACGGACAGTTTTGTATTACCGAAATCGACTTCGCTCCGGCATCGAGGAATCAGCGACATATTTCTCTTAGCAGTTCGAGAACGTTATTGTACAGTTGTGTTTTATTCAACATCCGCCATGTTACCATGATTCTGGATGCTCTCTAAAAGAATTCTCATAGGTGCGTGACTGGGCAGAAATCGTCAGTACAAAATGACCTTCGTGCGAGCGTGGTCCGTTACGTGAAGATGATTCTGATCGTGATGGAGATAAGATCAAAAGAACGTGCCATGGATGAATACAGACGAAAAAGGCTTTTTGTTTCCTTTTTTATTTAAATTTTATAAGATATCATGATATATCGTGCAAAGAGTGTTCAAATTTTGTCAGTGTATGAGTCAACATAAATAGTTTTCGATAAAACAATAGACAATTTCTTTACTCCTTGTGAAATTATCCGAAATAATATTCCTTCCTTGGCGCGTAAGCAAAAGTGGCACTTAATAAAATAAAATGAAAAAGAAAAGAATAATATTACAAAGAAAACGGAATACTAATTGGATCTTTTATTTCTTTTTTTCTATAACTACAATAACTTAATACTTTCGAAACAATATCTGCTTCTTTAATGCCGCTTTCCCACGAGACGTGAACAACGAACGTGAATTATACTTCGGTGGATTATGACTCGCGTGAAACTTTTATATGTCTTCACGACTTAGTATGGACAATATCAAACAGATTTGATTTTTAATCGCGACAGAAGCAAACGTTAAACAGAATGTTTACATAAATATTATATTGCTTTCATTGTTATGAATTAAAAAATTAAAACATTCATGCTAAACACTTTACGCTTTCCACAAACGTGAAAAAATACTGAAATGAACACGAAAACATGATTCATGTTGGTATATTTATATATGTATATAAATATATATAAATTTACTGTACTGGAATGACAGTATACATTATAAGCAAAGTAAGTTAGTAAAAATTCAAAAGCATTAATAATAAGTGATATGAAGGTGCAAATAATGAAGATAAATACATAGATTAATAGAATAAGACAGAAAGAGATATAAGAACGTTTAAAGAAAGATAACAAATTCAATTAGTTATTAACAACAGAAATCTGTACCGAGAGCCTAAGGAAAAAGAATTAATTTCTGCTCTAATTTGTATTTTATATTCTCGTTTATTTAATTGTATAACCACGTATAATTTTTATTCGTATCGATAAGTTTAGGTTCTTGACATAATTATAAATTCTTATTGTTCAAAATTGATACGCATAATAATTATTATAGTTTGATAAAACCAATACAACTATTATATGTAAAAAAGAGAAGAATATTTTACTTATGTTATTTTATTTATGTATGTTTTTTGGAAGTATGTAGTTTCAGTTTTAATAGCTTTCGATATGGTTGAGAAACAAATATAATGAATAGAGATAGAGAGAAATTGGGAGAGATAGAGAAAGAAAGAGAGAGAGATAGATAGAGAGAGAGAGAGAGAGAGAGAGAGAGAAAGAGAGAGAGAAAGTACATAGATATATAAAAGCTACACATATAAAGAGGAAAACATTGTAGAAGTGTCAAAGGAGGAAAGCGAAAGAATCGACGTATCGTACTCATTTATTTTGATAATAAAATATTTTACCTGGGAATATTCAATTCTCTTTTATCATTTATTTCTTTGATAAAATTTCAATTTTATCATCTGTCATCATTGATTTTCACAATTTCTATTTACCATGAAATTTATTAATAACGCGTTCAACGTTTAACGTGTAAGTGGATCTCTTTCAAAAAGTGATTATATCTTTGCGAATATTATAATTAATTATTTTCTACTGGTGTGTGTATGTGTATGTAAAATTATTTCTTTCATTTCTCTTATGTGTTAATGTTAATATGATATATAAAAGAAAATCAACTGTTGTTCCTATTATCGTACGTTCATCGTGATGTAAGATATACGCTCGTTATTACGTTTGGAGCTACTTGCCATTATTCTTTTCTTTTTTTTACGTACGTATTGATCTTTTATCTTTTTCGTTCTTTTTATTTTTATGTGTTATTAATCTTTTCTAAGATAAGATAGTCGATTGTATAGGAAAGAAACATTAGGAACAAAAAAGCAAACAAAGAAAGGAAAAAATCATAGTAAATTACGTCGATGTTGTTCTGGTTCATTAACTTACTTTTTTTTTTTTATTATCTTGAAATATGATCTTTTATACATATTTTCTGTTTTCTTTTTTTTTCAACACTTTCATAATTTTCATTATTGCTTTATGTATAATTACTTAATAAGAAATATTATTAAACAAATTTTATGAATGTTTTAATTTCTAATTAAACGTATGTGTTGACAGTAAGAGCATTTACGAATTACAAACAAAGAGAACTATGAGATTTTGGTTATCATTTCAACAAGATTTAACCCACTAAAATCATTCCCTCATGATCGATTTAATAGTAGTGAATTACACAAAGCTAGTTAAAATTCATAAATGACTCCTTTATGGGTGATTGTAGGCGAATGAAACTATTTATCGCGGTTATTTATGGAGTTAATGTATTGCGAGGAAAAGCTGCCGATAGTATTCTTGTGTAAGTCGACGAGATAACAAAAAAATTGGTGGGTGATCGTTCACGATTAAAAATTATTCATTTACATATCAGTCGTTCATGAATTCGTCATTCTTTTAAAATCATTAACAGTGTTCAGAAGCATATGCACGTTGAATTGTTACAAATTGATCTATCGATGGAACCTGCAGATGACAAGATGTCGAAGAAAAACATTTTGTTGAATCGCTCATTTGAAAGTACGTATAAATTAATATATGTTGTAAAGAGATAAGACAGAGAGAGAGAGAGAGAGAGAGTGATAGAGAGATAAAGAGAGAGAGAGAGAGCGAGAGAGAGAGATAAAGAGAGAGAGACAGAGAGTGATAAAGAGATAAAGAGACAGAGAGTGATAAAGAGATAAAGAGAGAGAGAGAGAGAGAGAGAGAGAGAGAGAGCGAGAGAGAGGGAGAGACAGACAGAGATAAAGAGAGGGAGAGAGGGAGGCAGAGAGTGATAGAGAGAAAGAGAGTGATAGAGAGATAAAGAGAGAGCGAGAGAGAGAGAGAGATAGAGAGTGATAGAGAGAGAGGGAGAGAGAGAGAGAGATAGAGAGTGATAGAGAGAGAGGGAGAGAGAGAAAGGAAATTCATAAATTTCAATATTAACGACGAAATATGAAGCACTATGATAATCAGAAAAAAAAGTTAAAAGCAATTTCTATTACATAAGAAAAATAATCTCTCTCTCTTTTTATTTTTTCCTTTACGAGTTAATTAAAAAGATCATGGTGATTATTTAATGAAAATTTCAAGGAAGTTTTTTATCTTTATTT